>NW_010387751.1:0-19437 GCF_000710305.1 Buceros rhinoceros silvestris
TGGGGGTGGTGGTGGTGAGGGGAGAAAGGGAAGCAGTTTAGATTTTGACTGATTTAATAATATGGAAATAATGTATTCTTCACTGTGTATAACTTGATTGGTTTCTCATCAGAGTCACATACAAAATCCCACATATAATAACAGGATCATTTTAAGGAGGTCTTGCACTGCCTAGTAGCAACAATTTGGGATTGAATGTGGTGGATAACTCAGTCCACAGTATTGGTTTCCAAACCAGTTTAGGGTGTGGGAGTGTATTGGCCCTTTACAGAGGTTTAGAGTATAGGGTTCTGCTGTATACAGTTCATCACTCTTCAATAATTTCTTTTGTTGAACCTGGCTGTTTGAGACTGCTCACATCCAGCTCATTTGAAAAGCTCTTTTCTCCCCTGCCTTGTACATTCCGGGTTTTTTTGTGAGGAATCATCAACTTACATTTAGATGGCATTTCTTTACTTAACTATCTATTTGCAAGGGAAAACTGATATTTTATTTGACTGAAAGAGAAAATATCCTCAGCAGATAATTGCCACTATGTCACTGGCAGAAGTATTTGGTGTCAGAAAGAACGGTAAGAAAAGGCAGAGGAAGAGAAGATCTCATGTGTCTATTTTGTAACATTCCTACCTCTTCTTTTCTTTCCTTTCCCCTTCATCGCTTTTCAGCATAGTCAGGGGTCTCACTTGAGCAGAATGAAAGCAAGAAAAAAGAAAAAAGAAACAGCAGCTAGAGACAGTTGATGGTTTCTTGCTCACTATATATGAAGACCTGTATACAAAGATCTTCAGCCATGTAGCAGCCCTCCCACTCCATTCTGCCTCCCTGCAGTGTGTGTTTCAAAGATGAAGGTGTGAATAATGTCCTGTAGTAGTTCAAGTGTACCCTGATGTCATGACCTTAGATTAATCAAGCTCAGAATGACTGTCTGCAATAACCAATGTCAAACTCATTAATAAGTGGTTGATCTTATTAGCAAGGAAAATCTCAGAAGGAGACGGAGGTAGAGAAATTTTGTGTGTTTCCCTGCTTGTCTTCACAGCATTCAAAGCATTAGGCTGTCTTCACAGCATTCACTAAAATCAAATCGTTAGGCTGAATGGAGACATCCTGAATTTGCTTATTGGATATGAAACCAACTTAAAAATCACGCTATACCTACATAAATACGTGCCATTTTAACAGAAGATATTTACTGCCTTTAAAATATTGTGAAGTGTTTGCTGTGTTTACTCAATTTTTAAAACACACATCTCTGTTCCATATTCTTTAGTACCTCAATAAGAGGAGTTAAGATACTTCCATAAACATTTTTTATCAGAAGATTTTAATTTTTTTTCTCAAATCTATTGTAATTTTTTTCCACAGAACCATAAAATCACATAGGTGGGAATAAAATATGGAGATCATTTTGTCTAACATCCTGCCCAAGGCAGGCCCAGCCAGATCAGGCTGCTGAGGGCCAGATTTGGTTGGATTTTGAAAATCTCCAGGGAAGGAATTTTTCTCTAGGTAACCCAGTCCAGAGTCTGAACATTCTCATGTTTTTGCCCCTGATATTCAATGCAAATTTTCCATCTTGCGTTTTTGGCCTCTCGTTCTGTCTGTGCACCCTCAAGAAGAGTCTGGGTCCAACCTCTTGGCATCATCTTATCAGGCAGATCAAAAAGATCTCCTCCAAAGCCTCCTCTTTTTCATGTGCTCCAACACCCTGACTCTCTTGGCATCTCTGTTCAAGACACACTGGTATGTCAATGGGTGTTTTTGCCAAAATCATAAGTAAAAAGCAGCCCAATGGTTTGGGACTTCAAATGTCAGGAGCAGGCTAAGATCCCTGTTGTACTTATTTTGGAGCAGGGATCTGAAGTTTTACTTGTCTTCCAAATCTACATTTAATTACAAAATTACAGATGTTTGTCACCTTTGCCACAACCACTGTAGGAATGGGTCTACTTTATATAAAGAAAGAAATGCTAATTTTGGGGTAAAGAAAGCAAGAATGAACTTTTAGGAGTCTTTAACTCCATTGCAGAGGATCAAATTTCAAATCTGTAGACAAGTCAAACAGGGCAGCATGTGAAAACAACCAGGCAACTTGTGAAACCATCCATTGAATAAAGCTATTGTTCATAAAGATGTAATTCTCCGGTGAAAAGCATGAAGAGGTCCTAGCTGAAGTATGGAACCAAAATATAACTCTGAAATGTTGCCCTCTTTAACAATAAACAAGAAAACCAAAGCAAAACAAAAAACCCCAATGTTTTGGAGTTTTGAAAACTAATAATTAATAATGTAGCATACTAACATACTTGAAAATTGAAATATGTTCTTCTTTTAACTTAATTTTAAAGAACTACCTTGTGTTGGTTAATTTCTGAAAGCAATTGTCAGGCTTTTGAAGTACTTGGATTTGATGTTTAATAATAAGCAAGTATATTTCTTGGCAGTAAATTCACCACATAGACATACATGATTTCCAAGAGTAAAATCCTACTTGCTTTACTTAGGCCAAAGGTCTCCATTTGTTCTTGGAAGGGATTACTTTCAGCAGCAAACTAACCAAGCCCAAGTTTTACAAAGCCTTGAGGACTACAAGTCTTTCCCAATGAGCAGTTCTACTGTTGTCACTAGGAGTCTCATCTAAGCAAAAGACAGGGAATTCAAGGAAATTCAGAGTTTTCAAGCTTTTGGGACATAGTTTGCCTATCAGACAGTAACAGCCCCATAAATAACCAAGATTAAAAGATGAAATGTTGCCAGCATTGTAATTTAACATAAGGGTATGCAAAGAAGGAAACGAATTAACTATTCACTAAAATATTCTTGGCATATTGTTACTGATTAAATTGACTCTCTATCCAGGGTGTGACTCATAAGTGACAACATAAGTTTTTAATTTAGCTTAAATAACACCAGCTTTTATCAGTTAATTTCTGAACATTCTGCTATGGCTGCATTTCCCAAAGACCTTGGTTATAAAAATATGACAAGAACTAGAGGAAACCATGCTTTAATAAGTAGCTAAGATTTTGTTTGACCTTATGAGAAGAGGACTGAGGACATCATTCTGCTTTTACTGCAGTTCTCTTTCTCGCTTTCTCTAAATAGCAGCTCTAGAGAGATGATCTTTTATTTAATTTTTCTCTAGAGATGCTTTTAGATGAACCACATGAAACAAACAAAAAGCAAGCAAAAAAAGCATAATGCATATACGTTGCATCATGGTAATAGAGCGGTTATAATAATTTCCTGTAGGTCCATAATACGGATTTTATGTTACTCTGGAATCAGGCCATATCTTCTGTGCCATCACCTGAACCATCCTCACTACCTGGTGGTTGGCCTGAGTGGTGAGAAGCAATTATATCTGAATGCTGACTGCACCATTCCTGCATATGCCATTGAAGGCAAGATGTTGCAAGTATATATCGCTGGCCTACTCAAATTCTGAGTCTCAGATGAAGCTTGATTGACGTAGCATCATTACAAATACATCTTTTTTGCCCCTGCATCTTGCAGGATTTGCTCACATAAACTGCTTTATCTTCTTCTTACCTGGACTCACTGATCACTTTTTCCTTCCGTTTTCTTTCTAGTTGTCTGAAACCTTCCTGTTAAAACCTACCTGTACAGCATATGTTGTGAGATTAATGAGATGTTTGCCAACATCACAGAGTATGGTCCAGACGTGCATCTTTCCTTCCCTAATGTTGTGTCCATCAAGACCATTTGAAGCATAATTTGCTCAGAGAAACATTTCACTGCTACTCAGTATTGTACACAGAGGAAGCAATGTATGATAATAATAACTTCAACACCTCTGCTGATAGTCTGGTTGGCTGGGATTTATTCAGTCCACCATTCTCTGTCTTTCAAACAATTGTTTGCCCTTCCAGCACATTTAAGGAAATAAAGAAAATAATTAGTTTCCATATTTACTGTGGTTTAAACTTTTGTGCCTCTTTAGAAACACATTTTCTACTTTTAGAGGTATAGAGAACTATAAAACCATGACTTTTTTTCTTAGAGGTACCCATGCAGATGAGCCATGTAGTTTGCTGTCAGCATACTCACTAAAATGAAAGTGAACCTGTTTTTCATTGAACAGTTCACCAAAACATAAACATAAAAGAATCACAATGAAATCTACACATCTCTTGACAGTTTTGAGTATAGACTGGTACTCTGTTATGTTTTTCTTTAAGAATATACAAAAAAGTGACACACACAGATACACTGAAATAAGCCTTATAATTTTTGATCCACTTCGTTTGCTGGAAAGATCAAGAGCCTGCCCTGGCATGCTATATTTTCTGGTGGAACAGAAGCATAATAGAAAGTTGTTGATGCTCTGTCATAAGAACCTTCCTGTCCAAAAGTCATTTGCCTCTACAGAATGATATACCAACTCTCAAGGAAAGTTTGCCATTCTTTGTTCTAGGCACTGTGGGAGGATTGCAAGGAATTACAGCTCAGAAAGTTAAGAAGAATGTCTATAACATTCATTTTCTGTAGGGTTGAAAGTATGATTAGCCATCATCATCTACTGGGAATGCCAGAAAGTTGGAGCGAACAGTATTGTTATCTGTATTTAAGTCAATCAGTATAAAAAAGAGAACAATATATTTCCTCGAACAACAAACAAGAAATTACAGCAGTGAGTAAAACATACCAAATGAGCTAGCGTATGTTTGCCAGCAATGTATGAGTCACATTGTAAAGGGGAAGGGAGAGAAGAGAGTATGGGATTGCCATAATTGCTATCAGACGCCAGTCAGATGTGCTTTTTTTGGCTACGTTTGGGCTGGTGTTTTATTTGACTTTTGACACTGCTTCTAGCCTACGCTTTGTTGGTGATCCCTACTCCTCCACTAGAGGATACCAAACCAAATCTGTCTCTACAACAGCACAGCAAATCAATCCCTAATCCAATTCTGTCAGAGCAATGCATTTTAGACTAAATAATTTGAAGGATAGAACTCTTTCTCTCAAGTGTGCTTAACTGTTTCTTCCTATATCTAAGAAAATTATGTTGCATTCCAGTCCATTTGTGTTTTAGTGAAGTTGCATCTTCATCTTCCCCTTTGAAGGGGAAGGAGAGGATAAAGGGAGTCTTCCTCATGAACTGAGTGTTACGAAAATAGAACATTTCTGGGTAATAATTCCTTATCTGAAGGATGACACTCTGTACTAACTATTATTGTCATCAATGTTTTTTAACTTTTTTCCATATATGTAGAAAAATATAAGACCCATGCCTGGAAGAACAAACAGTTTTTCTATATATATTAAAAAAAAAAAGGTCTAGGTAGCATTGTTATGATATTCTTATCATTTAAATTTTTTTGTTTGAAAACAGTGAAAAGATCTTAATGCCAGCCACCTCCCTTTAGACTGAAAATTGTTCTCACAGTATTTCATGACATTGTTCTTACATTTTTCACATTGGCACTTCAAAAGATGATGTAATAAAAAGACCACAATGATACCAAACTGCTTAATCATAAATCACTCAGGTTGTGACAGCAGCATAGGTTTGATATTAATTTCTTTTTTAAAAGAAAGGCTTTATAAAGCCAATCGCAAGAGAACTTCTCAGTCTTTCCTCTTCACCAAAGTGTCCTGAGGAAGATGAAGTGCATGCCAGTGGTTGGTATTTGTATCTCAACCTTAGCTGAGCTGTGAAGACTTTCAGCTGGCAGTGTGTTCCTCATAAGCCACAGAACGATTTAACTCCATTCTGCTGTTGAAATAATTTTATTACTTTCCAGAATATAAAAAGATGGATTTAATACAGGGTTATTTTTTCAGGCAGCCCCACTAAGTCCCAGGCTGCATTAAATGTATGCAAGTAACATTACAGATGCAAACTGTTTATGTAACAACAATGGCATCTGCTTTGTAAATATTGTAAAACCACATGTACTCATTGGTATATATACTGAACACTAACAGAGTTACACATATTTCCTCATGATCATTCTTACTGTTTAAATTTTATATATTTGTGATGACTCATGGTAAATACATATATCCTACGTGCACTACTCACATATTCAAACTTCAAAAGAATGTTATTGCAAAGTCAAGCAGTTAAAAGTTATAAAAAGCGGGTTTAGGTTTGCTTGTGGATGCAGCCTTTGATACTGTCACGACGTACTAGTTTTTCATCAGGACCTTTTTCTTCTTCAGCAGGCCAGAGGAGGAATAATGTTCCCTTATTAGGCACCTATCCTTTAGTCCATGGTATGATTTTATGCCTGATTCACTGGCACATCTAAAAATGTCCTTGAACACCAAGTGTGCCCACTCCTTGGCACAAAGCTTTTTGAACTCCAAATGGGTAAGAAATAATAGGGTACACGAGTTATTATGCTATGCTAGTTAATATCACTCACCACCCCAGTGTTCAAAGAAGCCTTTTCTCTAGCTAAAATAGCATCTACTCTACATTTCCTTACTGGGGATTGTTTTTCACTTCAGTTGCATATGAACCCAAAAAGCCTCCACATGACTTTGCCATCAATGCTACCTATAAATAATATCTAATTTGAGAAGTCAGGTGGCTGAGAGAAGGAAAATACCCAAGTCACTGTGAAGAACATGTGTGAGATTATTCCACCCTTCAAGTAGCCTGTATGGGGTGCTAGCACAGCATGTGCGATCAAAGAGGAAAGGTTATTTCCTTCCCTGCTATTGCTGAGTTCTTAACTTGAATTTTTGTTGAGCCCCTTCATTAGCATGTCTTTTTTAGATTCAGGAATACTACAACAAATCTTATGAGTCAACAAAGGAAGAATTATTCAAAGTGCCTATCTGTGTGAGTTGGTATTAGGACAGGTATCATATACTTGTCTATTTTTCATAGTGTCTCTTAGGTTTTGAGCATCTACAGGTCACAAATATGAAGTCTTTTTAAACTACTCCGGGTTTAAAATCAGCTTCTGGCTATCTTGAGGGTGAGGTTAGAAAACGCTTTAGACTCATCTTTGTCTCAGCTTTTGCACAAATTAGCTCTGCCTGTTCTAAGATACAGGATCTCAGTCTCCACATCTGTGTGAGAAAATCTCACAGCTTGTACTAGGATTGAGTTTCTTTGGCCACTTTCTGATGAATCCAATCACAGCCTGGGAACTGCCATAGAAGAGCTAGGTTTGTGGCGAGAGTCACTGTGACACAGACCAGAAAAAATAATACAAGGTTCAGTTCTGGAGAGGAAGGAATTTAATGTCTTTTGGAAGCAAAGGAAAACAAGGTCATGGCTAAAGAGCATTATACAAAATTCTCAGGAAAAAAGAGGTTTGTAGGAAAGTATAGTGTGCCAGTTATGATTTATTGATGTTATTTCAAGGTATCACAGAGAATAAATCCAAGGATGGCAATATGGGCTGGAGCAGCACCTGATTTGTGTTTAGAATGCCTGGTGGCCACACCTGTTTACAGTCCCTTTTGGCAGCAAATCAAGTGTTAAAGTATTTTCATTTCATTCAGGAATGGTTTTCTGGGTCTACATAGTAGTGATCACATGCAAGTGTAATTTATAACATTTCAGTATGTAATTTAAGAAAATCATGTTTAAGCACTTATGTGCTGCTGTTATTTGAGAAAGCAGACAACCAGTACAGCAAATTCTTTTGGGATGCGATAACATTTCTTTTAAGGTACCCGCTATTCAAAACTTTGCTTGCTTGGCCATTAAAACAAAAGTTGTAGTGAGAAAGCTAGTTTGCAACACCTTTGTTAAAAATGCCGAAGTAAACTCTGAATATAAAGGGATTTTTTTTAATAATTTTAAGAAGAAAAAACAAATTTCCCCTCCTTTAAAAGTTTGTTTAAAAAGCCATAGTAAAATTTAAGAAAATAAAAACGTAACTAGGTTGAATCTGCAAGCTACTTTTTTTGTATTCCAAAAGCTACCGGGAGTATGACAACATTATTAACATTCGTAATGCATTCACTGGAATGGTTGAAGTTATGTGAAGGGTAGAGTATACAGGGCATTCTAAATATACACATAGTTTTCCTTTATGATTTAATTCCTAGAAAAGAACAATTCCTACCACTTCTATGAGGGGAATCTTATTAATTTATATAAATATAGGAAGAAAGGGTGTACAGAACATGGAACCAGGCTCTTTTTCATGGTGTCCAGTGACAGGACCAGAGGCAGCTGGCACAAACTGATATGCAGGAGGTTCCCTTTGAATATCAAGAAACACTTTTTTACCATGAGGGTGACTGAGCACTGGCACAGGTTACCCAAAGAGATTCTGGAGTCTCCATGTCTGGGGATACTTAAAAATTGTCTGCATACAAGCCTGGGCAACTGGTTCTGGGTAGCTCTCACTGAACAGGGGATTTGGACCAGATGACTTCCAGAGGTCCCCTCAAACCTCAACCACTCTGTGATTCTGTGATAAATATTCAATAATGAGCGGTCTAGGAGGCTATATGACTGATTTGTATCCTACTGTCATCTATCACGTATGTCACATTGATACCAGGATTTTTTTTTATTTTTAAATATAACATTTATTAGCAACAGACAGTTAAAATTCTTATTAAACACCACTCCTATTCTTCTCACTGACATGTCCCCATAAGGTTTTCATAATTATATATTTGTATTACAATATTTAGTGGTATACTTTTTAGGAAAAAATTCATACAAGATGTAGATGATATTGTCCCTCACAACTGACAATTCTATTTGCCCTCACTACTCTGACACTTCTTTAATCTTGAAAGACTGCAGAACAAATCTGTAAACTGCTGCTTACAAATCCACAAAGCAACTACATTGCAGTACAAAAAAGGATCCACCTAAATCGTGATGTCAGTTTTGTTACACTTTTAAGCCACTAATTTCAGTGTTCTTAGAAATACATGAATAGTAGATACTGAAGCAGAGAAATTAAGAAGACAAACAAAACAATTAAATTAAGAAGAAATAAAAACCTCAGGTTGTATGTACATTAGGTAATAGAAATTCAGAGCAATTATGTAATATCTGAAAGCAATGTTTTGCTAAGTGGAAAAAAGCTCTGTTGTGTTATTTATACAACGTTAGGCAGAGTTAAGGTCATATAACCAGTTTAATCTTTGGACATTTCTGACTCTTGTTGTTTTGACCTCATAGTGCTATTGGTCTGTTACTTGGAGAAGAAGATGGAAAGTTTCTACTAAAACAGAGCTTTATACTTTGCATTTAAGTTGCAAAATCGCTCAAAATTATGAAATGCTGAAAACATTTGCCCAGTTTATTCTTATGTGTTAGGAGGTGATGGTCAATTCAATCATAATTTACTGTTTTTCATATGGAATCCATACTTCATTTAGTGCACAGGGAAAACTTAAACTGATAGGGAACCAAAATTGTTTAATAATGGAGATGGTTGGCTAAAAATATGAATTTGCAACTTTAGATTATTCTTTTATCATGTTAATGTGATTTCCTTAGGTAGCAAAAGCTGAAAACTAAATTTCATCATGCAATATCCACGTGGAGAGTTAGAAAAGCTGCAACTTTTAGGTCAGAAATTTTAAACCATTTTCAGCTTGAGAGACCCTGACATTTTTTTCTAACTGATATGTGGACTCCTGCATAATGTGTTTTGCCTGCCAAAAAAAGCCTTTTGCTTTCCCCTGTCACCTGTAAATCTGCCCCTAATTTTGGTGCTTGAGCTGATGAAGTGAGGAACAGCAATAATAGGCTGTTATCCTAAGCGTGGGCCAGCGGTACTGAAACATGACGTACAACGGCAGTGGCCTTGACAGATCACTGTAAGACTTCTTATTCCATGCTGAAAAGGGCACTTGCTACTAAAAGAGTTGTTTTCTCCCCAGGAATGTTAATTTCCACAGATCTCTGACTCCTTTATAAGATTTTTGTCTAGACTTTACTATTCATAGACTCCCGCTTTTTATTCCAAACACCCTTCAGTTTGTTCTGCTAATTTTCAGTTACAAGAAATGCAACTCTGCCATCCAGTCTCTTTTACCCTACCTTTCTAGATTTCCTTTCTTGCTTTCAAGCCATAGTTTTTTTTGACCAGCCAGTCTGAGTTCCCATTTTACATTAGCCTCTGCTCTGCACCAGCAGCCACCTCACATCTTTGTTCCACTTGCATTTCTGTAGTGTCCTATATTCAGCTCCTGTCCTCGCATAAGTCATCTTCTCCTTTAGATACTTGCTGAGTGTCAGCAAGTGGATCATTCACAGTGCAGAAGACAGGAGCTTCTTTCTCTCCCCTCCGACATCCGGCCCCATCCCAGCCTGGAAATAAAGATGTTAAGAATAGCCCAGAATCCTTCAAGTACATATGGGATGACAGCACAGTTCCATACTGGGGTTAGTGAATTAACCATTCCAATAATAGAAGCAGCACAACCTACAGTTTTGTGGGAATGCCTTATAGACAGACAGCTTCAGCAAGAGGGGGCAGCTTGTGTATACTCAGTAAGAACAGAAACTTCTGGGACTTCGGTGGCCAAGCCTTAGCAAATTTCTAGTGAGTTCATACAAACAGGACTTTTCCAAGGTTTACATTATGAGAGGTTTCTCATACAGATAGCAAAAGAAACATCAGTGACACACAGACCACCCTTTTGCCCGATGTCAAGATTCTGCTCCAACATATGAGGAGGGCACAAGAGCCGTCAAAGTAAAGGTTACAGGACTGGGTTTTTAGCAGCAAAAAATAGCATGTTTTTCTTTTGCTTCACAGCAGAAACATTTTGGCTGAAAATTTCCAAGAGATTTCTTCATAAGGCAAATGCCATGCATGGAAAACTTCAACCTAAACAGTTAGTCTGGCAAAAGTATAAGAAACTAGGTCTTATAACAGGAAATGTTTGCAGCCTTTATACTAGGCAGCGCTACCAATCCAGTGTATTATTTACTCAGCACCACCCTATTGCACTACCAAAGATATTCAGCTACTTGCAAGGCCAAGTTGTGAGCTTGGACGGCTTAAGCATTATCTTCCAGTTGATGCTGAATAGACTACCCAGATTCTCTTTTAACCACAGCCTTTGCCCATTTTTTTGCAGCATAGCTGTTACGTTCTGTAGCTACACCATAATTTGGAAAGTCCTTTACCAAGCTTGATGTTCATAGTGATTTCAACATACACGAAGAGGAAGATGTCTTTAGAAGTTTCCATGAAATATGTTATCTTTGAAGGTAACTTTAAAATTCTTTTTACTCTTCTATGAAGATGCTTTCTAGCTGTGTGGGACTGCTTTCTTGGAGAGGAAATCTAAGTTATATGCATCACCATATATACGTAACTGTTGCATATCACTGAAGACTCCACAGCAGTGATGCCAAGACTGAACAATGCAGGTTCCTAGTATGTAGGCTTCTTCATCTTTTCCATTAGATGGACAGTGACCATAGGTGCTAAGGGGCTTTGCTTTTGGCTTTTATTTTCCAGCGTAATGTTCAAATATCACTGTAAGTAGATACACCACTATGTCATCTGTAATGGGTTTAGAAAAGTCACGTTTCTCTTAGGACTTTGTGAGCCAATACTTGTGTACATGTATTTTCTACAGGTCCAGACCCAGAAATATGTCATTTATCTAACAGCCTCTTCTTTCTCTAAGCTGATATTTTAAGTATAATGAAACACCACACTGTCAGTTTTTCAAACTTTTCAAGCACAGCCATGAACTTGAAGTGCAAGCCCTGCTTTCTTGCTGCTTCCCTTGAAGCACTGAGCTTTCAAAACACAGAGAAGAGGCCCACCAAGGCCCACTGAAAGAGATGACTGAAGCAAGTAAAAGATGGCAGACGTCTCTTGGGCTAAAAGTGGTTGTTCATAGCACTGACAAAACACCCCTTCCTGAGCTCCTAGAGATGATACCACCTCTTATCTAGCACTGCTGGACCATGTCATAGCCAGCTGCTCAAAAATAAGTTGAGCGTGAAAGCATATATCAAATATTAGAGAGGAAAATGCCCAGGGAAAAATGCAGAAATAAAGCATACTATTATAAAGTCGGAGTCTCAGGAAAGAAGATTATATTGAAAAGAAATTTAACAATGCTAAATATTTCAAAATCACAGAAATGCACTGCTGGATAGCTATATAACACCACAGCTTTGATATAGAGATATCATGAAATAATTAGGTGATTTTGATTAAAGCACAATGGTGATGTTACAGGCAGTAAGAAGGCAGCATTGTGGCTGCATGATTTCTAATGAATCAGTTGACAGATAGCCACAGTATCTTAAAGAAAAAAATCCATTAACTAAGTTTTCCATTAAGTAAGTTTAGTTTAGAATATAGGAAAGCACTGAGGAGCAAGAACTACTTATTTCATATGAAGGCTAGTTCTGTCATTAAAGATGAAGAATTAAATCCTCACAATTCAATAAACAAGTCCTCAAAGTAAAAATCCAGTATCCCAGGATCCATTGTAAAAATTGTTAATCCACAGAGCAGAATGCTTCCCTTCTTTTGTTTTGTCCAAGTGGAGTTCCACCTGCTGGCAATTCAGCAGACTTTCATATTCAATTTCTACATCAAGACAGCACTGAATGTTTCTATAGCTTTCTACTTAAAGAAATGCTTTCACTAAGCATTGGCAGGATTATTTTATTAGTAAATATGCTTTCATTCTACATTCTGATAAAAAAAGGCACTGGTGATTGACAATAAATTTATAAGGAGACAAAAGACAGGAGTGCAAACAGAGAGAGACAGAGAAGTCAGAAAGTATATATTTCTTCGAGCTCTGAAGATTTTTATTATGCTTCCATCTTTTTATGTTTAGATTTGATACTTGGAAAAGTAAGTATGACTAAAAGGAATAATAGAGTTTAAAAAGAAATGCCAGTACCATATGCTGCATTCCACTTACTTTAAATGGCCAATTAATTTTTGCAAGAAACTAGTGCTGAGCATGGCCACAAAGACGCTGTAGAAATACTGATACCAGGGTTGCTGAGTGTTTTGTAATGCACTTTATTTCATCTACTTGTAAGAAGCATGTCCTAGTGAATCAAATGGCAGCTGGAATGTTCCTGGATAGAAAATAAGAAAACTCGTTTAAGAAAAATGGTAGTGTTTGGACATTTGTTTTCATTTTGAAACAGAATAAAAATGACATCCTTTGAAAGACTTAATTTAAATTACAAGAGACAGTCTTTCTTGTTCTCCAAAACAGCCCACGCCCCTGTGGTTAGGATGTTGGAGAGAAAGCTGTTTGGAAGATTTTCAATAAAATATATTTTGTTGGAAACCAGCAGTTCATTAAAATGGGAAACAAATCTGTTGATCACAATGTTGTTAAAAGAATTTTCAGCTCTAAGGCAACATTTCTCATCCAAGATGTAAGAAGGCCCTTACAAAGAGATTTGAACTTAGTTCTTTTGAGTCCCTGATGAATTCCCACAGAAAGATGACCATTAGATTTAGACTTGATATCATGTTCTGTGACAGACTTCCCATGTTATGTTAGGGAACTTGCTTTGGTCCAGATTATTTAAAGGAGTTGAATGTCTAAGCCTACTATATACGCACATTTTTTCCAGTTTGACTTCATGGTCTAATCTTATAAAAAGGCCAGAGCACATGTCAGAACTAGATATGGAAACACCAACTACGGACCATCAATGGATAAGATAACAGCTTGACATTTACAAATTTACTAGTGGTGGGAAAAAATACACTGAGATTGAGTACTGGTGGCAAAGGATGCTGAGAAGATGTGGGCAACCAAGTTTCAAGTCCATACTCTCCTCCTAAGACTGCAATTTTTGGATCATTGAATTGAGCACCTTGATATTGCTGGCAACTCTGTCTTCTGATCTGTTTTGTAGAATGATCATTTTAAAGCTGTTTTAAAGCTATTTTATCCGAGAGAGTACATGATTGGTAACAGTTCCAGAAACTCACCATTTTGGTTGCCAATCAGCCTTTTTCATCCATTAATCAGAAAGTATTAATTTACCATTTTACATTTGTTTGCCAATGTTGTCCTTTGGCTTAAATAGCTTCTTTCTTCACTGGAATTTGTGCACTTGATATATCTCGAGCTAGCAATCATACCTACTCTGAACTTTGCTTTCTCTAGATTAGAACAACAAATCTCTTTTACTATCCCCTTGCAAATAATGTTTCTGCTGCAAATTCCAGTAGCCCTCCTCCACACATCTTCCAAAGTGACTTTTTTTCCACTGCATAAATGCATTTAATACTTCTCTATCTTTTTCCAGTAATACTTTGCTGGATGAACCCTAGGATCCCTTAGCTTTTCCCAGTATGGAAAATCAGTGATGGTGCTGAGCCAGAGTGCAACTTGTTCATAGGCCCTGGCTCTCATCTTTTTATCCTTGCTGATGGATGATCCACTGGAAAGGTGAGAAAAACATTCTGCTTCAGGTCTATACGTGTATACCCTAATTCTCTACTGTCAAATTTAATCCCATTTTTACTGCTTTAATTTCCAATTAATTTGATTCTTCTAGTATGATACATATATATACAATCATCCGCATTTGGTGATACTTGTGTCATCACCAAATTTCATTAGATCGTTTTTACTACTTGTGCCAAGGTCAGTATTGAAAATGTGAAATAATATTTGCTTGGAGTCTGATCCTTGACAAGCTGCAGCCATACATTCCTTTCAGCCCAATGTGCCCGTTTTAACATATGCTACTTTTGTTTCCTCTCACCGACACAGATCTTTCTGCACAAGTATTAATTACTCTTTACTTTGTACCAGTCTTACTATAGACTCAACTTCTGATACTACAAGATATGAGCTTCTACTCCAAGTTAATGTATCAGAGATGCGAGTGCAATCTCTCACATCACAGTGAGTAACAGACCTGGAAGATTACTGACTTCACAATTCCCGTCTTGTGGTTGCAGAAATACCTCTCCAAGCAGAGGCAATGTATTAAGTGTTTAACACCAGGAGAGTGTTTGGAGGCGTGAAGTGCAGCATTGGGGTTGTTCAGACTGGAGAAGAGAAGACGCAAGGAAGACCTTATTGCAACCTTTCAGTACTTAAAGGGGGCTTGTAGAAAAGATAAGGGCAGTCTTTATAGCAAGGCCTGTTACAACAGAACAAGGGGTGGCGGTTTTCGACAGAAAAAGGGGAGATTTAGATTAGATATAAGGAAGAAATTTTTTACAGAGAGATTGGTGAGGCACTGGCACAGGTTGTCCAGAGAGGTGGTAGATGCCCCATCCCTGGAAGCATTCAAGGTCAGGTTGGACAGGGCTCTGAGCAACTTGATCTAGTTGATGATGTTCCTGCTTACTGCAGGGAGGGATGGACTAAATGACGTTTGAAGGTCCCTTCCAACCCCAAACATTCTATGATTCTATGAAAAGTCAAGTGGAGCCTCTAACTAAGAATGAATATTCCACTGGTCACATAGCTTATGCACAAATACATTATGCATAACCATGAGTTAAGCACTTATATGTCTCTAAGGATATGTGCCTTAGTCATCCTAAGTGGCAGCTGCCATTCTGCAAGGATAAAGTCACTTCTAGTGTATCTTGCTTATAAGTTTGAGTCAGCCATAAACAACTTTTGATTTTATAATCACTTGCTGTATAATCCTCAAGTTGTAGCATTTCTTTGACTAAGAAATATGGTCAAAATTACATACAGTTCTGCAAAATAGATTTTAAATGTTTGATGACATTCATTGTTTTGTCCTCAAATTTCATACAATAAATGCTAATAAAGTAGTAGAATGTCTGCTATTGACAGGTGGAAAAGCTACTGATATCTGGTTTTCTCTCATTTTTCCTCTCTTTAAACATAAGCATTTTTCTGCCATGAATGGATAGACATTTTCCATTAAAAACTGTCAGCAGTGGTTGAGTAAATGTCTGCCAATGTTACAGCCAGTTCATGAAGAATCCAGCTTCACAGCCTTGCCAACACAGCAATTAGGACCACATGTGCTAGAGAGGGAAGGGAAGCCTATTCATAGTGATGACAGTCCTGTAAGGCCTGATGGCTGCCTTTCCAGTCCCAAATTTCGGAGACTTTTTAAAACATATCTGCTTATTATAAAGTTCCTGGTTTGCATATTTAAAATCCACAGCGCTTCTTTCGATTGTGTTATTCATCTCCTCTTTAACTCTTTGTATTTATGTCTTATTATGTCAGGAAAAGAGTCAGCTTTCAAATGATTTAATGCAAGTGCAGTTAAAACATACTAATGTTGAAGATGTATGCAGGCTGTGTCTGTATAGGTAGCTATATGTGTATATGTGTGTGTATGTGTAAAAATATACAAGATTATTGAAACTACAAGTGTTTATACGATGAATGATTCATGGGAATGGCACCAGCCTTTGGAAGTTTCTATACTGCAGTCCATTGCTTTGTTTCAGTCCTGGTCAATACGGAGACCTGTCACTTGTTTAGCAGCCTATGTGAAATTCATTTGTGGTTATGATCCAATATCTTCTCAACAAATGTACAAATCATGTTTGAATATCTGGATCTTAGTGGTATTGTAAGCCTGAAGGAATGTGGAAACCAAACTATACTACAACTGTAATGTTTAGTAATGATTGGGGCAATTAAAATATATTTACACATAGGTTGTGACTGTGGTTTAAGCATAAATCTAAGTGCAAATTGTAATAAAGTGATGGGAGCAATCAAAGGACAAAAGGATTGTCTTTCCAAGGTAGGATGAGAGGCTACTGACATAGAGAATGCTTTCTGACCTTAATAGCTGAATTGCATATTTTTCAAAGAACAGTTCAACCGTGCTCAGTGACAGCAGGCACAGAAGAAAACATGATTACTGAGGGATGGCACAGAGCCTGAGGTGTCAGGGAGCAGGCTGTGTGCACACTTGAGCCAGATTGGAAGCAGAAATCCAGGCTATGGGTGCAGAGGCCAGGAGGATGTCCAGTTCCATGATTCATAACTTAAAAGGCAATTCCAGTCCCTTCTGCATTCGCTGGGTGAACTGTGTGTTAGTCAGCCAGCAGGCACACCTGTCTCTGAAGTGCAGCCTGAGATTTGCAAGGTCAGCGTGACACATCCCTCACATCAGCCACCAGGCTGTTATGGCCAAGCTGTTACACCAGGCATGTCACAGCCCTTGTTAAGTAGTTACTTGGGTAAACTCAAAGCACAGGCTCACATGCTGGTACCTGGCTGGACCTATAGTGTAATGGCCTCTATGCTGCCCGGTCTGTTCCATCGTCCCTCTCCCAGATGCCGCCAGGCACAGCTGCAGGTGTAGCCCCATCCAGGCTCCATTCTCAGTGTGAGTTTTGGATGAAGGCTCCCTAGTCTGGAAGGGGAAAAGAGCTCTGATTTGGGGAAAGGAGATAGGTTGGGCTGTTGGCGTTATGGCTAGTGAATGGTCCTTGCTCTGTTGTTATCTTTACTGGCCTCATTGTATGTATCAGGTACATTCCCCATGAGGTAGTGAGGATCCACCTGTTGACTATCTAAACTTTGGGGGAATTCAGTGATGTAGTGAAGGCCTCATAACACAGGCCAGTTCTGAGGCTGAGGAAGCTTGCCTCGCAGTGCACAGTGCTCTCTTCAGCTGAGTACTGCAGCCACTACAGTTGCTGAGGCATGCTGCTGCAAAGACCTTGATATTCCCAATGATTTTCTTTAATCAGTTCAGGGAATTAAGCACTGTGCTTGAGAATGAAATTTTTGTGTGAAGACTTTAACCTTTTTCACATACTCAGACAAACAAAATAATTACTTTAACTTTACACTGATAACGTCCGCCGGCATACCTTGTCTATTCACTTGGGGCCCAGAGCAGATAAGAAATGTCTGCAGTATGCTGAACTGCAGAAGCACAGTGTTTTGGTTAGGATGGGTACTGCCAGAAACGGTCCTGACACCTAGTGACTAAAGGACGGTAGGAACTGTAAATCGCCAAAGGGTTGAAACCAGACTCATACTTTTTTGAACTCACGGCATGGTGCCAACAGGATGCCGTTCTGTGACAGTGTTGCAGGAAAGCGGTTAGGGTCAGAATTGCATTTAGGCACAGTCAGTGCTGGATAAATGCCTGCCCAACCTCATTCATTCACTGACAGTACATATGCTTATAATGCATTTCAAGGCCTCTGTAATATGGACTTGAAACCAAGAGAGAGTACAATAAAGATTTAACCAACCAGCATAGCTGGTTCTTTTCCCAGCCTCTGAACTCTATCCAGAAGACACAGCCAGACATGGGTTGAAGAAAGAGCCCATAATCCACAGAATGAAAGAAGAAGGTGGAGAGAAAAGGAGTTTTCAGGACATCGGTTAGGGGAAAAAACCCTCTTGCTTATGCATGGGACCAAGGAGTCTACAGATGTGCACAGGATGAAACCTTATCCTCAGCTTCAGGCATACATTTCTCAGGAAATCACTAACGTCCAGTGAAGCCTCCAATATTGGTCTGTTAGATATGGGAGCACTGAACTTGTACTTCCTCTTCACATAATGTTCTCCCGATATTTTTAAGAAAATGGATTTATAATATTTTTGTTCACGGATTCTAACAATCAGCACTTAGGCGGCTGCAAAACTAAGATTCTTTTAATATGCAATTTTAAAAATATTCTTCACGGACCAGCTATGTTTTATGCAGACGTATGTCATAGGAGAAGAAGCAGAGAGAGTTGTGGCTGTTCATCCTGGAGAAGAGAATGCTTAAGGTGGTCTTAGGAATGTGATGGTAAGGGGTGGTAAAGAAGACGGAGCCACAATCTTCTTTGGGATTTCCAGTAACAAGGCGAGAGGCTTTTGGAACTAACTGAAATACTGGGGATTCCATTTAGGTGTAGAAAAAGGTCAAGTTTTTTAATGTGAAGGTGACTGGGTATTGGAACGTGTTGTTCACAGAGGTTGTCTCCATCCCTGGACATATTAAAAACCCAATTGGATATAACCCTGTGCAGGATGCTGTAGCTGACTCCAGGCTCCAGAGGTGTTGTGTAGCCTTGACTTGTGGTTCTGTGGTCTGTAAACTAGCAGTCATTTGGCAGCTTTAGGACAAAGCAGCCAGGCTGCTTCGGGGTGCTGTGCTCAGCCTGCTCAGCCAGAGTAGTTTTTGTTCAGTGCCACCTAACACAGTTTTACAACTCTGACACCCAAGCTGGTGTCTCTGCACGCTGCTACATTAGGGCATTTAGATCTATCACCTCCTCCTGTTAAAAGCTTCATTGTTCCATGTCGGTGTCCTACATATGGCCTTGTATTCCTGGAAAATGCACTCTGTTTGAGTTTTCTTCTTTTAGTTTTAACTGCTCTCAACTTTTGTGTGGCATTCTGAAGATCCAGAGGTCCTATGTGAGTGACCAAGAAACTGGACACTTGGGAACATTATGCCCCAAAGTAGTATTATTATCTGATCATGATACTATCAGTAAAATCATTTTTGTTGACAAGTCTACAAAGCACACACTTGACACTCTT
>NW_010387751.1:19549-45008 GCF_000710305.1 Buceros rhinoceros silvestris
TTTCTCCATTACAGAAACCTCACCATTTGCTGCTGAAATGTCAGCCAAATAATATGAAGTGATATCTTCCAATCAGAGTTAGATTTTTAAAATAACCACTCTTTCTATTAATCAGTCTTATGTTGTACTTTAGTAAATACTGACAGATAAATTCTACTTAACATGGGAAAATTTTGAAAATAGAAACACAGTTTTAATGCAGAAAACTACTTTTTTTTGTTTCCCTTCATGACAGCTCTGTGGTATACCCTGTATAGAGTTACAGCATGTCAAGAATATGGGGTGAAATCCTACCCCTATTGAAATTACAGGCAAATAGGCCAAGGTTTCATGCATGAACTGTAATTGGCAAGACTTAAATGTCATAAATATCCATTTTGTTTGGAATTAATGATGGAACAAGGATATGCGAAATGCTGGTTTTGAGACACATTTTGAGAATTTTGAGGACTATTTTAGGAGATACACTCATTTTACCTATTTGGTAAATTTTTTGGCCTTGATTCTTGTATCAAAATAACCTTGAATAGGATGGGGCTTGGTAGGTCATCGAGTTTAGTCTTCTCTTATAACGAATGCCCACTTTGTAATAATACCTTGTATGCATTTATCCAGGGATGTCCTAAATGCTTCTTGGTTTTATTAATTTAAAGCAAAACCTGTTGAGTTACCCAGTTACAGCTGGTATTTTAAGTGCATTGTGTCACTTCTGCACTACTACACCAGCAGTACTGGAAAAGCAAACTGGCTTGAATCATACAACCTACCACTAAATTAATAGGGAAGAGCTACTCTTTATAAATCTGAGTGGTTATCCAGAAAGGCTGGATGCAGCTGTGCATAAACAGGAAAACTCTGCAGCTGCTCTCCCTTCCAGAATATAGTCTGTGAGAGCACTGGCTGACATTAACAGATGAGAGTTTCTAATAGCACTTAGCATAAATCTGTGTCTGCCCCCTAGTACCATGTTTAAGTACCTTATTGTTTTTGAGCCATCATCATGGTATTAACAAATATTTTTAATATGACTCTTAAATAAAGTTCCCTTCTGTTAAAGGAACAATTTGAAACAGCATCAAGGTATTTCTCAAGGGTGAAATGTTGTTGCTTACAAGTGATACTCACCAAGTATCTGCCTAGTAAGTTTCAACACTTCATGTTATGCACCCTATGCTATTAAAACTTAGTCACCTTCTAAGTTGTTTGCATGTATCTTTTGATGATATATCAATAGCATGATCTAGTGATAATCTGAAATAAAGAGGCTGCTATAAACATTGGTCTTAGCTCTAGATGGCAGGTTTTGTTGACACAAATTGCTAGGAGGCTGTATATATTTTTTAAAAGATATGTTACTAAAGAAATCTCAAGAAATGACACCATAAGGGTCAACACATTTAGCTGTCTGGTAGATTTAATTTTTCATGAGCCCATGGAACAAGTTGTGCCTGGAATAGACCCTTGATTAACATGGCATCACTGGAGGCAAGAAGTATCTTTCTTTGCCTGCAATATATGCTTGGTGGGTAAGGACTGTGAAAATCATCTTAGCAGCTCTCATCAATCGTAAAGCACTCTGGAGAAACATTTTAATCCCCATGTGCAGATAGTGGAAATATATCACAGAGAACTCTAAGTACCTCCTGAAAACCACCCATCAGATTAGCAGTAAAATTGGCATCTGTGTATTCCTCCTTGAAAACATCCTACTTACCCAGACATACAATTTGCCAAAATGCTGTCACTTGAAATCGTTGCCAAGCATTTCCTTTGCTTACCTTCTTGATCTGATCCTCATGGGCTAGGTACAAGATTGTCCTTTCAGGTTTAGGCATCCAGGACCGGTGCAAATGGCTGCATTCCTAAGCATTTCACTGATTTTGTGTCTGTCTGGATTTCTGTGTCTAGGAGATAGTAAAAACCAACTACAGCGAGTGTGCACACATTATTCTATATAGTGGTTAATAAATTAAAGTCAATTAGTTATTACCGGCTGGAGTTTACCTCCTCGTTCCCTAGATAACTGTATAATTACTTCAAACTGTTGAAACTGCATTTTTTGTTTGTCTGTTTTTACTACCTGTAAATATATGTAGCCATTGTAGCCCAAACAGATCCAAGACAGCTTAAATAATGGGATGATGTCTTTTCTAGGCTGGAACGAAGCTTGTCAAGAGTTTGGACATATATATATATATACGTAAAATCTAACATCTGCAATCATTTTATGAGCTCCTATTCTCTCGCTTATACCCTCACAGCAGAAGTAGCCTGAACTCTCGCTCTAGCACTACTCTTCAGACCTCAGATCAGCCTAAATGGCCAAGTTGAGTGCTGCTGTTTTGGTAAGACTGGTAATGCTTCCCATTTCCATGTGGATGCAATAAACTAAGCAAATGATACATCTCCAGCATTCTCCCAGACTATCCAGAGCGGAGCAACTCCTCCTACTGTCCACTGGAAAAGTAGCAAAATGCTACAGCATATCGACACAGGACACATACCAGAAATCCTATCAGTGCACCTGCATGATAACAGTGCTTGTAAGGACAGATATGGTTGACTAGTGCCTTAAAGAAGATGCCAGTTACTGACAAAGTCACCAGTCAAGCCATAACCTCAGTGGCACATAATGACAAATAGTGCTAATTAATTAAGAAAGATACCTGTAAAAGCTGCCTTTTTATTTATATCTTTTAAAAACAAAACAAAACAATGAAAAGCAAGTCAGACATGTATGTGTGGAAAAATATGGTAACTGCTTCACTGTGCTTAAGTGTTATAGGCCGGATTCGCATTCGATGTTGTAATTTAATGAGGCTGTGGTCACTTATTTTAAAGCAGCTTCAGTAGATGAGGATCTGGTTTTAATATTGAACACAATAGAAACTAAACAAAAAACAACAGAGAGACGAGATATTGAATGACAGAAGTCCAGATGGAGATTCTGATTTTGATACCCAAGTTAAGCGTCCTAAATCTCAGGTATGCTGAATACAAGGCAAGTCTTCCTGTTGTCGATGCCACATATGGTCTTAGTACACGGCATCTCAAGGAGGTTCCTTACCAACTGCTTTCACATTTTCTTCAATAAATGTATCTGCTGGGTCCTCTGCACTTGCTGACTGTTGTCAAAGCAAGTCACTTTAAACAAAAGTTTAAACATTCATCAGAGTTCTTATGAGACTCTTTCAGTCCTTGCCAAGGGATACCTGTATTTGTGCAGAAGTTGTAGTCTGCCTTTGCCACATATCAGATATCATAACGCTTCTAAGGGACTAGGGAAAGTTAGTACTTGACTTTGTCAACCAGGGACTCATACAGCTTGTAAAGATTTTTCACCCACTACAAGGAGTGTTATTTTTCATTATGTGACTCAGCCCATTATCTCCTGCTCATCTAGTGTCAGAATCTGACCTTTCTTTTGGAAACACTGCATTTCCAATTTATATGTTTACATATTTTCACGTCACTAATGAGTAAATGTGATGTATTTCTGGATAACAATAACATTTCCTGTGGTATCTCAGATGAACCAGAAGTGTTCCACAGGAAAATGACAGACATGCCAGCAGACGGGAGTGATGCCACAAATTGGACTATGGCTCTGGATCGGCAGGAGAAGCATATTAAACAGTTCTCAAACCATGGCAAGAAAATGAAAAAGGAAAATATTGTTCTAGTAAGACTGGAACTTACATACTTGGTAAATAGCATAGTGCAAACTGACTGAAGAATGCATTCGTCTGAGTAAATGACAAAGTGGAGACTAACACAAATAGCAGACTTCAAATACCAGCACCCAAAGAAGAGAGATTCCTGGAAAGGTTTACACGCTTTTCCATATTCCAATCACACATGTCTTCAGTTACTGTGTTGCCCAAAGTCATTCCAGGGAGACCGAAGATGACTAAGAGAAGTGACATGCTGTAATACCGTGAAGAAGAAATAAAAAGTATGAACAAAAACATCTATTCTGCACAATCTGTTTCTAAATAGGTTTGTTAAATCATTTGCTGATGTCACCTAAGAAAGATCAGTGGAAAGTGCTTTGTTGTTTCTGCTTGTGGAGGAATGATTTCAAATTCAGGAATGGAAACAAAAACTTTTAAATCATTAATTAGATATACTCTCACTAGAAGTCAGACATGAAAGTTTTCAGAAAATCTGCTTTGCAGTAATTAAGTGACTTCTAAAAAGCGATTTACAATCACCTATGAGATTAAAATAATGCTGCTGTGATGGTACGGAATATGTTGTTTAATCTTCATAAGAAGCCAAGTTGTCACTGATGACTCAGTCTTATTTACCAAACTGAACACAGTAAGTAGTAGAACAATGACTTACTGACGACATAACACAGTCTACTGCGCTGTACAGAAATCACTACGAGGCTCCTTGAGAAATAAATTCAAGATCTTGCACGGCATTCTGGGTCATCACAAAGATATTAATTGTTAAAGGAAAAAAGGAAAATGTCATACACTTTCTCCTTTAGGAAATCTGTCTCTGAAGGCTACCAGAGAAACCAGCACATAATGAATCCAGATGGTCTGTGTTCCAGAACCAAATACATTATAGCATTTTACTTACTGGGTGTTCCTGAAGTCCAAGAAGAAAATGGATGAAGTTTTATTTGCTGAGGTCTCTTATGGTTCCTGGACCATACGCCACCAAGTATCTTTTCTGGTAATGGAATTATTGCCAAATAATGGTCTTATGTCTGTACCACACAGGTGTAGGGTTAACTACTGGAGGATCTTGTGTCCTCACTGCATTTGCTGATTGTGTTGGCACACTGTTGTATGCCCTTCACCAGGAGAAAAACTGTATCATTCTTGAGATTAAGACCAAAGGCAAGTGTGCATAAGATACAACCTCTCCAGCATGTTAATTTGCTAATTTATACCCCTACAGACTGTGGTTCTTACCTGCAACCTATCCTAGAATGCCACTCAGTCTTGATTTAGAGGTGTTCATAACAAAAAAACCCCTTCCTGCCACTAAGAATCTTGTTTCAATGGTCAGCAACCCTCCCCTGCCAAAACAGCATGCTACTCTTGCCTGAGTTTTTCTGTTATTGGATTCTAGCTTTCATCTTCTGTTATATTTTTATGCTGTTTTTCTGTTATACACTTTCTGAACAGAATAAAACACTCGTTTTATGAACCTTTATAAAGAACCTTCTTTAAAGAAAACTTTCCTACTACTTGCTGCTGAAAACTGATTTAATATCAGTGTTATAGGAAATCTCTAAATGGTTACTACTGTGCTCTGGATAAGGACACCAGCTTCCTAAACAGAGACAGAAGGAAAATTTCAAGTGTCATAACAAAATAAACTGCATTTCCTACTGAATATGAGTACCATGGACTAGATGAGTGATGAATTTTACCTACATACTAAAAGAAAGAAATTTTGGGGCTAACAAATTTCAGTGAAGACATTCAAAGAGAATGTTCTCTCACACGCAGTTAAAACTCAGTATTATCCTGTTGTGAAGTGATACTTCATACACTTTGAGGTTTTAAACACATTTGTCACAAATTTATTGACATAATCCTTGAAATCAGAAGTAAGTCTCTTCAGGGTTGAGTGATTGTGTTTAATGCTGTATATATTTTTGAAAGAGCTCTAAATTTATGCTCTCATATCACCTCTTTGAACAACTATGATGGAGGTGTATGCCTTTTAATTCAGAACAAAAAGAAAGTAAGGGCCAATAAAAAGATCAATTTAATGAAGTATAAAATATTTCTTTTCAAATCTTAATATATTCACATGCAGTTGAAAAAGCTGCTGATAATGAACTTGGAACTTGAAGCTACTGAATTCTTCTAAGAGGATTGGAACGGACCTCAACCATCTTGCTCAGAGCAGATCTAATTGAGGCAGCTTTCTGAGGAACGTGTCCAGTCAGATTTTTAATATCTCCAACAATGGAGACCCTACAACCTATCTGGGCATCCTATGCCAGTGCTCAGTCACAGTCAAAAACAAAACAAAGTTTTTTCTGAGGTACAGTAGGAACTTCTTTTGTTTCAGTTTGTGCTCACTGCCTCTTCTCCTGTCACTGGCTGACACAGAAAAGACCGTGTTTCTGTCTTCTGTACACCATCCCTTCAGCTGTTTGTACACATTGATAAGATCCCTCCTTAAACCATCTCTTCTCTAGGCTAAACAGTGTCACTTCTCTCAGTCTTTCCTCACAGAAGAGATCCTCTGTTTCTTAATCCTCTTAGTGGCCCTTTGCTGGACTCGGCATTGCATTGAGGAACTCAGAACTGAACCCAACAGCCCAGATGGATCTCACTAGCACTGAGCAGACAGGAAGGATCACCTTCTTTGATCTGCTTGGTGACAGTTCTCCTAATGCAGTGCAGGACACTGCTGACCAGGGCACATTGTCATGTTCAAGCTGATGTCCACAAGGTCAATTTCCCTTCATATCACTCAACTCCAAGCGGACTTTGGCTTTTCTAGCTTTCTCCCTGAGCACTTGAACAGTTGCTCCATATTCCTTCCTGCCCCTGCCTCAAACTCTTCCTTTTTGTGTTTGAATTTTATCTTACTCATCCATGGAAGCTACCTACTGCCTTTTCGTAACTTCCAGTACATGGGAATGGAAGAGTCTTGAGCTTGAAGAAGGTAATCCTTGACTATCAACCAGCTCTCCAGGATCCCTCTCCCCAGGACCAATTCCCATAGGATTCTTCCAAGCAGGTGCCTGAGCAGGTCAAAGTATGTTCTCCTGGAATTCAGGACTGTGACCCTGCGTTTTGGCCTGTTCCCTCCTTCAATATACTGAACTCCACCACCTCATGCTCACTGCAGCGAAGGTTGCACCCACCTTTAGCATTCCCAAGCAGTTCTTTGTTTGTAAGTATGTCCAGCAGAAGATGTACATGTGTTGGTTCCTTGATCACCTGTGTGAAGCAGTCATCAATGCACTCCTGAAACCTCCTGGATTGCTTGTGCCCTGCCATGTTCATATCACCCCACACCCTTTGTTTGCTCAACAGTCCACCACTTCCTCACTTGATTGTTGATCATCCTCTCCTTCCCCTGTCACTCCTAGTTTAAAGCTCTCCCCACCAAGGTGGCCAGCATGTTGCTTCACTTAGTCAGGTGGATCCTGTCTCTTCCAAGCAGTCCTTGATCCTAAAAGGAGGTCCCATGGTTGTAAAAGATGAATCTTTGTTGTTAAAACTAGCAATGAAAACAGTTGTTTATTTTCAAGATCCATCCAGTCTTCCTCAATTCCTCTGGAAGAGAAGAGACCACCTGGGGCCCTCTTAACCTTGACCATCACCTCTGAAGCCATGCAGTTATACTTGACATACTCCAGGTTGTCCCAATAGTATCACGGTTGCCCTTTGGAAAAGCAGGAGGGAACAGCAGTCCCAGAGCTGAAAAAGTCTCGTCATCCTGTCCAAAACATCTCTGATACAAGCTCCTAGCATGCAGCAAACCTCTCTAGGCATCAGGTCACGTGAATAAACAGACCTCTGTCCTGCATGCTGCCACCTAGTTTTGCCACAGAATTCAAGTGTTACTGGTTCAGAGATTTCACAGACTCAGGTCCCAGGACCTCCTCTTCAACCAAGGCACTAATCCCCTTCTGGAAGCTGCATGCTGTAGTTGCACTGATGTGTTGTGCTGCATTGTAAATGTTAGTAAAACCTTACAAAGGCAATAAAAGATGTAATAATCATTAATTGTGTTGTGTACTGAGGTAATTATAAAAATGTTTTCAAAAATAGTGATTGAAATATTGAGCCAGAGGCTTCCCATTAATATTTCTTCTCATCACTCATGGTGGTTTATGATCTTGGGGTGATGAATCCTTGCTACAGTGCATTACCTCAACAATACAGTCAAATTATTGCTGTTTGGGTTATAAACCCCCGGAAGTTTATAAGAAGCTACCACTTAGTATGTGGTACATAACTTCTCACTGAAAGCCAAACCCAAATAAACTAACCAAGCCATGTGCTGTACTCCTCAGTCTGAGAACATTTTGTTTTCTTTGTAAGTGTAACACAGCAGGTACTTAAGGCATTTTGGATGTTTCCAACTGCCCCATTCTCCTTGCCTGAAATGTGGTCTCTACAGCAACATGATACTATGAAAATCTCCTGTTTCGGAAGAACTGTCCACATACTGAATTTAAAGGGCCAAAACACAATGGTTTATTCTTAGATTATATTTATCATAGCTCATAGAAAACAGAGCGGAAGAAACCCCACCAAGTCACGGAATCGTTCTCCACAAGAAGACTGGCTATATCCAAACCATTCTTGGCAGATGATTGTCTAACACTAGTCTTCAAAATATTTAGTAGCAGAGAGTCCACAATGTTCTCGAACATGCTGTTCCAGTCTTTGCCTGCTCACTGACAGGGTTTCGTCACTTGGGTCTGAGCTACAGCGCCTACAATCTCAGCCTGCTAAAGACAAAACAGATTTTTTTATTTATTACCTTTTACATATTTAAAGAGTGTTATCACCCCCTCCAGCCACCCCTTTTCCAGTCTAAACACTCCAGATATCTTTGGCATATTTTCCATAGATCATACTTTCTAGACCTCTGATCATTCATCTTACTTGTACTTTTTCAAAGGAGTCTATACATCCCTTGAACAGACCTCAAAGACATAACATTGTGCTCCTGCTGTGGTCTTACCATATTGAGTAGACATACCTTATAGATGAAATTGCTGTTTATGTATCTCAGAATGATTTTTGCCTCTTCCCCCAGCCACGTGGCTTTGTTTCATGCAGAGTTTGTGAGGTATTATAACCCTCTGAGCTTTTCCTGAAGAGTTGCTTCTCAACCTGTTGATCAGTTTATTTATACAGACTATTCTGTGAGCCTGAGTATGTTTATTGACATACATACTAATTTTTTGACTATGTTTCCAGTTTGTCAGGGTTGTACTACTGCCTTCTAGTTGCTTGAAGGTCATCCTAACTTGGTGTTATCCATAAATAAATGGTATCGATCTTTATCCAAATCCCTACACTGGTTCTAAGACAAATAGAAATGCTGCTTACTGTAATCACTTTAGTCTTGCACTGATCTTACTACAGTCTGCTGAGACCATATTTCTTAAAATTGCTTATGAGGATGTTATGTGAGAAAGTGTCAAAATCCTGACTAAAGTCAAGAGATATCTGGCATCTACTGACTTTCTCCACAAAGCCTCCTACTCCATCATAAGTAGAAATGAAGCTAGTTTGGAGAGGTTTATTCTCAACAAATCCTTGTTGGCTCTTACTTACCTCCCTGTTATCTTCCAAGTGCTTACAAAAGCTTTAGCTGATTATTGTTCCAGTTCCTTTCAAGGACTGAAGTTAAGATGATTCCTCTGCTAGTCCCTGACTCTTTCTCATTGCTAAAGATGGGTTCTGTATTTGCCATTTACCAGGCTCTCAGAACTTCACCATTCCCTTGTGTGTTCTCAAAGACAATTGCCAGTAGCTTGGAAATTACTTCAGTCACTTTTGTAAATGTTCTCAGGTGAATTACAACAGGGCCAACTTATTTGTCAACATCATAGCTAGATGAGTATTTGTCACTTTTCTCCCCCATTCTATCTTCAACTCCTCTCTTTTTATTATTGATAGTATTTGCAATAAACTTCTGACAACAGTTAATCTTTTCATGACAAAGAAGCGCCGTTGTGGACTCACAGTTTCTTATTGCACCATTCGTAATATTTTTACATTTATCTCCATTTCAAATGTTTCAGAATAGATAAGAAAATCCTTTTACAATATGAGCTTACGATATGGTCTTGTAGAATCTTAGAGTCATAGAATGCTTTGGGTTGGAAGGGACTTCAAAGGTCATTGAGTTCAAGTTCCCTGCAGTGAGCAGGGACATCACCAACTAGATCAGGTTGCTCAGAGCCTCATCCAACCTGACCTTGAGTGTTTCCAGGGATGGAGCATCTAACACCTCTCTGGACAACCTGTTCCAGTGCTTCGCCACACTCATTGTAAAAAATTTCTTCTTTATATCTAGTCTCAATTTGCTCTCTTTCGGTTTAAAACCTTTAACCCTTGTCCTGTCACAACAGGCTGTGATAAATAGACTTCATGAAGAAGTGCTCACTGTTTTTATACTTTAAAAAAACCCCTAAAAATTAATTAAAAATAAGATTTCCTAAAGACAGAGGAATAATACGTGTTAGCCCAAGTTTTTCAGGATCCATAAATCCTTGCATAAATCCTTCCGATGGGAATATCTTTAAAACTTTATCTTCTAAGAAGAGAAAGAATTTTGATTGTGGCACCAACTCTTAACCATCTACCTTTCCTTTTTTCATGAGTTACCAAAGATGAAGCCAGTTAGGCAGACATTAAAATTCCTCCATGTAGAAATGTTCAAATTCTGTAAGGTTTGTTTAGAGACTTTTAGCTTCACCAAACTAATTTTTAGCTAACAGAGAAGCCTGTCTTGATTAGTCCTTTGATCTAGTCATTTTGATTCACAGATGCAGCACTCACAAACTAGCCAGTTGAAAAAATGAAGGCTTCCTTTGCAAATCTTGTCTTACTGTAGCACTGAAGTCTGCTTTTGGGACTTGATTCAGCTAAAGCTTTCCTGTGTGAGAATGGCCCAGGGTGCTAGACTGTTTCAGGCATTAGTCAGCCTTGGAGACACACTTGGAGTTTTCTGACCTGCCCCAGTTGGAAGAAACTGCATTAAATGATGGGGTGACATGCTGGGCGGTAGAAATAGGGAGTAACAGCCACCATTCTCCTTTCACTCACTGTGCAGGACAATCCTGTTACTCACTCACCTGGCAGGTTATTCCTTTTGTGTCAAACTAGAGGCTGCCACTGCTCTGCAATCCTGAGCATAGACTGGACGTACTCCTCTGGGAAGTAGGAGCTCTGAGGCTGAATCCCTTGAGACTCAGACAAAAATTAGGGCTGAGATCTAAGACTGTGAGGCTCTTTGTTGAAGTTAGCCTTTATGTCTTCAGAGGGGACGCCCAGCTCCAAGGAGGTGTGTATTCAGCTACCATATTTGCTTGGTATTTCCAGTTGACTACCTTTAAGCACCTGCTTTTCCATGAGAGAAATACAGACCTGCTTTTCATTTTCAATATCTGATGGATAGCCAGCTCTGTGAGTCTTGACCAGAGAGATGATCTCCAGTCACCTGCTGTTCTGGACAGTTCATACCGGTGCCTTGAATTGCCAGTAAAAATAGGGTCAGCTAGGATTTCTGCCAGTAAAACTATTTCTTTTGTCACATCATGTTCAGGAACTCTGAGTTTCCAGGATTCACATTTCACATCAATTCTGTTATATGGAACGACTGGGAATTCCTGGACTTCCAGCATCTGTGGTCCTAGGGCCAGGGCTCTCAAGGCTTCCAAGCACCTTCATCCATGAAGAAGAATTGGCTATGGGAAAGAAAAAGTTATCTGCAGAGAAAAATTTTTAAAATTAAGTTTTCTTTCTTCTTTAGAGAGAAGACTTTTTAAAACAGTAAAAATGTTTCCCAAGAGAAGGAAGTAAACTCTTGAAGTTTTGATCAACACTAAATAGGCATAAATTAAGAGAGGAACTAGGGGTGAAGCTTATGGGAGGATTGTCAGATTGTCTGGCATATTCCATGTTTTGATAGAGATTTATAATGTTGCAAATATAAATCATATATATGAAATTTTCTAAGGCAGGTGTCTTCCTTTGGCTAAATAGAAAATTAGAATATATCAGACAACATAGTTCAGCTGTTGCTGAAGAAGATAGAGAAAAATACTGACTTACATCAATAAAACAATAAACAAGGGAAAAACCTCTACTCATCAGTGTTTCCACAAGAACTTTGAGTTTGCCAGGAAGGTAGTCCACCAGAAAGAATAAAATAATACTTAAAAAAAGCTTTAAAAGAACACTTATTTTCATTTCCCCAGGAGAGAGAATGAAGAAAAATACTAGATATTTGTGTATGCTTGGTTATACATCACCCATCTTTGCACCCATCCATCTCGTTTAATGAATGAGGCAAGATAGTTAAGGGTGCAAGGGGATCAAAATAAAATAACAATTTGGAGCACAGAAACAAAAACTGTCACCGGGCAGGTAAATTTAAGACGTTTCTTAGGAGTTGAATGTTTATCAACCTCAAATTTTTGTGTGCATTGTATGTGTGTGTAACATGTATGTATCCTGTATCATCAATAAATCACAATGGTAAGAATCACATCATTATCTGTAGGCAATTATCTGTAAGCAATCTATTTCCAACACTACTCAGTGGACACCAGAACAGTCTGCAAAGGACCCTGGGGACTGCACTGGTGTCTGTGCTTCTTTTTGCAACAGGCTGTGTTTTGACAGGGTTTATTAGAGCCACGTAGCTGAGCTCACCTAAGTCAGGTCCAGCCCTGCTTCAGGCCAAAAGCAGCTCTGCAATGCAGAGCGGGAAGACAAAAACACAGGCACAGCTGTGTGTTGTTTCTTGAGTTAGCAGAGTCTAGCATGACTGGCATTAAGCCAGAGTTAAGAAGATCAGTCTTGCAGAGCTGCTTAGGTCTCTGCACCAAGCTCTTTGGTATTTTCAAGCATGGCAGTGCACTAAATGGGGTAGTTGTTCCACACCAGTCAGTATTTTGTCCACGTAAAGTTTTCCAGCAACCTGGAAGAACCCAACACCAACACTGGCAGAGAGGATCTCCAAGGCTCAGCTCTGGTCTGTCAGAATTTATTTTCTCAGGATATGTATGCAGGAAGCTCAATGCAGAAGTTTCAGTCAGATTCAGCTTTAATCTGGTCTGATCAGCATGTTCCACTACCGTTATCCAGGATAACTAAATCTCATAACATATTGGATAAAAGAATTTACTATGAAGACATGAAATTAATTTCTTTCTCCATGCTGCTACTTGAAGGAGAGAAGTAGAGCAGTAGTAGTTTAATTTATGATCTTATGATCCAAAAAAGTACTTTTTGTGTCATTGATTCATGTCCCCTGCTACTTCAGAAACCACTTCATCTAATCCTGTTCATAAATTTATGTTAAAATTGGTTAGATTTCTAGACCATACTACAGCCTCAGAAAATTAATTATGGAAGAGCATTGCTTTGATTATTTGAATTATTATGGTTACCAAACCAAGTTCCTGGCTGTTTTATTTATGATAGCTCTTGTGCCAACATTGCTTTTTAATTTAGATATCCCTACCCTTTCTATGTTATTTAATCTCTTGGTGTATATTCAGAGTCAGTAATTAACAGGGCAAAACAAACAACTCTTTTATCTACAGTTGTATTTCTTCAAAGATGTATTATACAGATTCCAATTCAAAGAAAAGCCAAGATAATATGATACTTTTGCATCAGGTTAAGAAAATATTCTCATTGTCAATCTGGCACAAATGAGTGAAATATGTGGACCTGCAAATACCTGTTTTCTCCCTACCCTGGCGTATTAGGCATCCTACTCGTTGTTGCTCTGATCCAAAAAGCAACATTTCAGTGCTCCTGAATACTGGAAAGTGCTCCCAGAGGGCAGGACCCTGAGAAGGCCCGTAAGATGCATTCAGTGTCCATCAGCACATCAAAACAAGGCAGCTGTGGCATTCTAGGCCTGTATAAAAGCAATATACCTGTAAAAACAAGTAAAACCAAGTAAAATCTTATCAACTGGGTGCTATGACATTGTTGAATCTTTTATTTTTTCCATTTTTTCTTTTTTTTATGTGTGTTTTAAGTAGAGATTTTAGATGACATGAGATACCTGGACTAGGCAGGCTCAACTGAGCCAACTGAGAAATTCACCATTGGATTGTTTCCATTTATTTCAATGGGTCTTGGATCAGGCCCAAATATCACCTGGCATGCCAGAGTGATGCATGTTCTCAGCTCATTGGATAGAGGAATTGGGGGTGGGGTGGGGGTGTTAAGTGTTGACCAGCTGTCTTCAAGGAGCAAATCCTTCCACCTAGTCCCACAAAACCACGGTGCTCATATTCTTGAAATGTTTCCTTTAACCATTAGAACCTCTCATGGAATCTGCAGTGATGCAAGCAGCTTTTTGGGGGGGGTGGTGTGGGGTGGTATGTGTGTGTTATGTTTTCCTCAAAACTTGACCCAATATGTCAGTCAGTAGAGAAGTTGTTACTTTTAAATTGATGGCATATGGGTTAGAAGGACATATTATATAAGTTTTCTTTACCATTTGGGGTTAAAATAAACAAGCCAAGTAAACTTCCAAGCAGGGCAAGGGACCCTGGGATAAAAGCCACCTGCTGGTCAAGCTATTCGCTCCTTTTGCAAAGTCTTTGCAAGTTTGCAGTCTTTGCAAGAATTTAAATTAAAGCCAGGAACGAAAGAAGCCTCTACCTCAAAACTGGTACAGTGTGATCTTCAGTCATCTGATTCACGTTAAAGTAGAGATTCCAAGAGTGCCCAGCTTGGTTCAAAGACCAAAGTGCAAACCTTGGAGTTTTCTCAATGAGTGTTTTTTTGTAGGAGTGACATATAACTTGACTCCTTTGTGCAAGGATGTGTAAGGGAATTAGATCAACTAATTGCCTGTGGGAAAGTGTAGCAGGCATTATGTTTTCTTTTGTTCTTACAACAAAGTTTGGATTTGTAAGGACTTTTTGTAATCTTGACTTACATGCACGTATAATGTAGGGGCTGCTCACAGCAATATCTGTAAACGGTTTCTAGTTCCTACTTTTGTTTAACCTGGCATCAGCAGAATTAATTTATATTCTGCTTTTACAAGCTAAATTTTATTTATCGTTTTTAGAAAAATGGCCTTACTATATAAGAATATAGTAACTATCTTAGCTCATATTGTCTACAGAAGCTTGAATAGTCTTTGCCACCAACACAGAATGTCAGAAATTAGAAACAGATGGTAATTACTAGGAACGAAGATGAGGTTTCAGAAGCGCATGGATGCAGTGCATTCCAGAGCACATAGAGTATTTTTTTCCACGAAGATTAATGCTTATTATAAAGGCATTATGCCCAGTGAACTCACATATCACTGACTTTACCTAGAAAGTGAAGCAATCCATTTTTACAGGCTGACATAATTTAAAAGTTTGTGAAAGGGTCAGTGTGACTGATAGGAACTTCAGATTATACTAGATACTTTCTTCCACATTTGGTTTTGCAATATTGTAGCTCTCACCTTTATCTACTCTGTTTTTCTCTGCCTCCATTAATCATTAAAGTAGATATATTTTTTGCCTATTGTGCTTGACATAAATGAAAATATATAATCTTATCACATTATCAGAAATGATAAATTCCATACTTGCAAATAAGACCTCTGTTAATCATAACGAAGAATTGTCAGCTGTGTGTTTTCAAACATTTGGCAAAAGACCAGCATTTAAATCTTGTGTTTGACATTTTGATCTAAAAATAAAATGTCTTTAAAACCACACAATATCGATTTATTTTATTTATCAGTAAAATCTTGCAAAGATGTAGAATTACAGCATGTAAGGAAAAGACTATGATTATACAAATGGTGGCAACATAGTTTAATAACTAATTTCAAAAAAACCTGATTTCTGTTATTGCTCTATTCATCTCATAGTATTAGAAAATATAACATGCCAGTAAAATGTTCTGTGAAGCAATTGGATTTTATAACAGGACCTTGTAGCAAGCTGATGTGCTACAAGCTGAGATATTCAATTAAATTATTTGAAGCAAGTAATTTTCAGCTTCAGATTTTGAAATATTTCAAACCTTTCATAATTTGGTAAAGGATGTTCTCTAGTGTCTAAATTTAATATAATAAATTTCATAGACGTTTATTATTCTGAAGTGTTTGAGCTAGAAGTCTGCACATGTAAGTGGAAAGAATAACACACAATTTTAACCACATCTCTGCTGTGTTCTGATTCAATGACCTAATAAAATTGGCTTAAAAGGACTTTTAAACAGTTTACTCGAGGCAGTGAAGTGTATTTCACTGGCTTGCATGGCAGATCTCCAAGGGTCAGTTTTCTAAGATGTATCACTGCAATCAATCAATCACTAAGTTTCTTGAAAATTTCTCTTTGGATTCAAAATCACTCGATTCTCACCCTTTCCTGCTCTCCTGGACAGACTGTGAAACCGGTACAGTATATGATAGAATGGCTTTGACACACCAACGCTCCATCTCAAGAGCCTCGAGACCTTGTTGTTAAAACTTGGTTTGCTGGAAGGAAGTTGGACTGAGCCAGTTGATCTGCTGGCCATTTCCTCCCCCTGGTTCCCTGTCACTGAATCCCCCCCTGTCTTGGAGGTGGGAGAATTTGCCTCGGCAGATGTGAGGAGGAAGGCCAGTACATACCTACAGCACGAAGAACATCTTTTGAACATTCAGTGTGTGTATAAGAGAGAAAAAACCCAATTATTTTCAGCCAGAAAACATGAATTCTCTTCTTTCAGATTAGACATCAGTTAGTGTTGAGATTAGAGAGGTTAAATGCTAATGCTTTAAGGCACATCTATCAAATACAATTCTGTTGATAAGATGTTTTGCCAGGGAAGGTGATTAGTTTACTTGTACTTCTTTCAAACACTTTAAAAGACATAGTATCATTAAAACAACTTGATTCAGATGGGAAAAAAGGTGAAAAAAGAAATGCGGTTCAACAAGTGTGCTTGCATACACACTGGCCCTGTGTGTCTGAGAAATACAAGGTGTGTTTGTGCACGCATACCTACAACTACATCATTTAGAGAGAGAAAAAGTTGCTGCAACAAGGAACAGTATTGGTTCATAATCTACACCTCCTTGGCAGTTGAGTTACAAAATATGTCCAGAATTTTCATAATTTTTATTTAAACCCATTATTATTCATCAAAATACAGTTTTGATCTCCTAATTAAAGTAACTTGGACTTGTTTTTACTTTGCAGCTATGATTAGCTACTGTATAGATTTTGGAGGCTCAGTAGCTTATGCCCAAATCTGCTATGTATTGGTGCAAAACGTACCTTAAGACCAGGCATTCATTACAAATATGTAACATATATGTGTACAGTAGAGTTACTGGATTAGTCATAAAGCTAAACATGTATATAAAAGTTTTCACTTATAGATTGCGTATTTATAAATGCAAATGATTACTTTATGCTTCCCCATCTTATTGCTTAGTCCCTGTTGGATTTTTCACTCATATCCATCACGTTCTCAGTAACACTCCTTTATAAAATTACTAATTTTTTTAAATTTAAATGTTAGATATTCTCTTCAGAAAGTGCCATCTTGTGGTGCCTTTTTCAAGCACAAAGAAACTGCTACAGAATGCTTTCACCTTTTACAGCGTTCAGCGAAAGCATTTTCAAAAACACAGAATCCACAGTCACTTCTGCTCAGCTCATTCAGATGCTTTACACACAGATGCTTATAGTCAATTCTCAGCCAAAGGGTGTGTTTTTAAAAAAACAAAGTAGGACATTTCTCTGTGTATTTTTGTAGATTTCTGATGTCTGCAAGACTTCAGTTCCCATACTTGTAGTGATTTCTTAGTTTACTGAAAGGTCATTTAACTTGGCAGAGGATGCTTCTACTACTGAGCATTCACATGAACGAAAAAGAAGGGCCTCTTGGCCCCTGTGAAAACTTCTCACATCATTTAGCTATGATCCAATATATTCCTTCTTGGAGGATGTTCTCCAAAATGCATATATATTGCCATTGTTTTTAAAAATTTATTAATACAATGTGTAACAGAGAAGATAATAAGTACTCTTGTTCTGTCTTCAATGTTGAAATGGAAGAACAGGGGGGTTTTGTGTTGAAAAGTTCCTACCCAAATGATGCCTGAGAGTGAAGCATCCACAATTATCACATATTTTATCTGAGCTGAAAAAATATTGCATCTTCCAAATACTTTCCAGAGTTTGGACATTCAGGAGGTCAAAGCTGGATTTCAATCTTCCACTTAGGCCTTTCCAAAACCCGAAGTCTGACTTCCTTCAAACTTAAAGGGGATTCTACATTTAAGCCAAGATTTCTGGTCAAATTTGTGCACACAAGGGTAAAAGCCAAGACTGGATGTAAATGCTGTGTACTGTTTAAAGACCCTGACAGGGCGCTACTGTACCCTGCATTAGGGGGGTGCTCTGTGGGAGAGGTTTGCTGTCATCCCCAGGCCTCCGTTTTGACATCCCTGCCTACCCTCCAGACTGCTGGTTGTCCTCAACTTGTAGGAGTCATGCCTTCTTCCACTCTTTGTCATAACTCTGTGAGAAACAGCAGCCAGATAACAAACAGAAGCAGAGGAAGCCAACACATCAGTAATTAAAAACCAAAAGAAAAAGAAAACAAGACATCAGACTGTTCTCATATGGTTTTTGACCCGAGTATGTTGCTGGTGGTGCTGAGACTATCCCAGTCTCACTCCAACAGTAATTTTTTTTTTTTTTTGTATACTCCAAGGACTTCACAGCTGTATGATGAAATTGATAGATGAGCAGTAAACTTTAATGTGTAAACAGGCCTGGCAGACATTGTAGACTTGGACCATTTTGTCTGGGGATGTGTAAGAGCCAGACTGACATAAGATCTCAGCGAGGGCTCCCAGCCCATTTGGCACAGGTGCTGCTTCAGTGAAGAGGCTAGGATGTATGTACTCTGATGGAGACCTGGTCTGAGGGGCATCTGCAATACCCTGCTCTGACAAGCACTGTAATAACATTTGCAACTCTCACAGGGACGAATTACCTGGGTGAAGAAAAAACATCTTGGAAAATTCAGGTGTTGTGTGTTTCTGCATGGAAAAGAGAAGACACTTTGCTCTTGGCTTACAGAATGATTCTGTTTAGACATCACAACAATTTGAGCTTCAGAGTGTTGGAGTAATCCAGTTCATATAACGAGATTTACACTGTTGGATTGCCAACACGAACAGGCACAAGCTAACCTGCAAAGGAAGACATGGAAGATATCACATGTAGTTAAAACATGCTTCCAAATGCATTTACAACCTTTCCTTTTACACTGGCAGAATACGACATTATCAGCTCTCCTACTGAGTTGGTGAAGACAATTCTGTAATATATTAATGATTTTACAGAAATGCCAATCAGTACAGCACAATCGCTCTCTAAATGCCTTTGGATTCAGATGAGGGTGAAATTACGTTTTTCACCCCCTGATCTTCTAAATTTTCTCTAGCAAAGGGTGCTTTGCCAGTAACTAACATTGCAAGATAAGGCGCTTTGGAGGATCTCTGTTGAACCTGTAGACAGAAAAGTTCCTGACACCTGACTCTCAGTCAGCTGGCTGCATTATTTCAAAGATCCTGCCCAGCAGTGAGAACAAGTGAAATGTTGGTGACAATAAGCTTTTTTGATCTTGTATAACCACGGTATGCATATGGCAGCTGTCAGCAATGGACAACATTCCTCTCAGGAGAAAGGCAGGATCAAAATACAAGGTTCTGGGATCCTACGTCTGCTCCTGAGGACAGCTGGAAATAACAGCAGCAGCAGGACACAGGTTGATGGGGTATGTGGCCTCCGACAACTGCTGGTAGTCTGTACCTGCTTGTATATCCTGGAAGATCAGTCCTAGAGAGATTTCTCAAATCAGTAAGAATTTTTCAGAGAAAAGTCTAACAAGCTGGAGACATGTAAGCCTAGTTTTGGTCTATATAAAAGGAAGAGATAGTAGCTTTGGCAAAGGGTAGAGCCCAGCTTTAAAAAGACAAGCACAATTCAGTACTATAGGTATGGAGGCCTCGCATCAGAGCTAGATTCAAAATATGGTTTAATTAAAGTGTATCAGAGCATAATTTTGGACATGTTTTACCAGAAAAAAAAAAAAGATAAATGAATTGTCTATATGTTAGGGAGATTTTTTTCAAGGAAAGATGAAAAAATATTAGTGATAACAGTCAGCTATCCAGGGCTTTGTTTGGAACAGAATAGTAGATTTGGCAAGAGGATGGTCTACACAGTCTAAGTCACAACTTATGCGGATATGGCAAAGCAGTATACAGCAACTAAGAATGCATCTTGGAAAATAAAAGTTAAACTAATTATAGAGACTCAATTCAATTACACTGATAAATTCAATAAAAGCAGTGGAAAAATGAGATTCAGGCTGTATCACATCCAGGGTATCACATCCTGGTTCCTCTTCTGTAGACAGAAGTAGTCCCAGAGGTAAGTTAAAACTCATCATGAACAGCATGAGTGAAGTCCTGAGACCTATACCCAACAAAACCCTTCAGCACATGCTTACCTTTAAGCATGTGAGTATCATTGCTAAGGACCAACACTCAGGTGTTAAAAACAAAGCCTATACTTAAACATGTTGTGGGATCAGTTCCTAACTTCTTCCTATTGCTGAAACAGCCTACTAAGAAGTCCTTCTATCCCGAAAGGTCCACTCAGCAAGGGAGTCTGTTAATTTAGCGCTGACCTTTCTTCCTGACTTGAAGGCAGTAGGCAGGCTTAGCAAGGCACAGCCTCAGTGATTATTTTATTTACAGTTTGACCCATGGGATTACAGGGCCAGATTTAACCAGCTGGTAGTGTTTCCTAAGCAGTTTGCATCAGAACTTCAGCACATCCCTGGTGACCAAATTAAAATGAGCCACAGTCCAGAAGTCAGCTCTTCCATTAATTTGTTGAAACAAGCAGTAAAGCCAAATATACTAAGCAGGCTCCTAAATTATGTGAATGGAAGTTCATGCTTAACAGATCTTAATCTCTCTGCCCTGGGATTATATGCATTAATAATCTTAGAGGCTTTTTCTGGGGATTTAAAATAATAACTTTTTAGTCTGAAGCCGCAGATACGTCCTATATTAGGAGCCCTCAGTTTCACTTTAAATCTAACAATGGATTCTAGAAAAAAGGCCGTTCCACTTGCAAAAATAGCTGCTGTTACTAGGTTTAAATCTGTCAAATATTATGGGCCTTTACAGTGCACTCTTTTCTGTTTTCAGACAGGGCAGATAACTAACAGTAGTCTAGATGATGATCAGACTCTGTCATTTTGTTTGTAATGTAAGATCTATATCCCAAGTACAGTTCCCATGCAGGAAGCCTGGCTACAGGTATATGCCCTGACCACATCTTACTTCTGTGATAGTCTAAGGTACTGGTCTATAAGAGGTCCTTCTCCCTTTTTCTTCTCCACGCCTCAGTTTCTGTGCTAAGGAAATTAAAATGAATGGCTCCAAGAGGATCATGACCTGTTCATAACAAGGACCTGATCTGGAAAAGGATTCAGATGCATGATGGTGTGCATCAAAAACCAAATCTAGAACTGAAGCTAAACACTGCCTGTGAGAGCCGGCTTGTCTGCAGTCACCAGTTCCATCAGAAACACGAACAGTGATATGGTCATTGTTTGGAAGTGAGGTCAGCAGTTCAGGACTCCAGACCACGTTTTAATTGGTGTGTTTATTTACTTGGCTTTACATACCTCATCTTTTTTTGTTAGCAAATTCACAGTTCTTCTGGCATCACTCACTAGCATGTGAGACATATTTGGTCTTTATTGATTTAATCAAAACATCACCAACTAACATAACTTGTGTTATTGCCCTCCCCTCCCCATAATCTTGTACTGCTAAGCAGAAATCAATGTCTCTGACACTAATGTCTTTTCCAGTCAAGTTTTTAGCCCGTCAGTTCCATTTTCCAGTGCTAAGTCTAAATGAACATATTCCTTGTGAGCAACTACATTCAATCATATTTAAAATTCATAATTCAAATCAGTTTTAGTTTATATTACCTATTAATTTCAGTGACATTCTAGTTCATCTCATATCACACCCTTTCACAGTTTCCAAAATTATTAGTAAATCCTTGTATGGCCTCTGTGTCACATCCACCCGCCTTTGAGTGACATAGTTCATGCCTTTGTGATGCAGTAACAATTATACAACAGGTAGTTATACTACTACTACCAATTTTGCTTGGAAAAATAATACATCACAGCTTGGAGGAAGACAAATGGATACATTTTAAGCTTTTATTCAACTTTAATTTGCAAGTAAAGTGGGAAGACTGGAGGTACAAGAGGACCCAGTTAGATTTAGTGCACCTTATACAAAAGACACTTGAGTCTTTGATTGGTTAAATTGGTTTGTGACAGGCAGAGTGAGGAGCTACACTCACATTCCACACAGAAATATATGAAGAAGGACAGTTGTTAACATGTTGTTCGCTTGGGCTGGCTCATCCACTTACTTCAGCTATACAAGTGTTCTCTGGAGGAAACAGTTGGGCATACTCTCACACACAGATGTGATATTGAAATAGCATCAAGAACCTCAGCTAAAATAATCTATCACAGAGTTAATACCATCATCCCTAGACAAGCTGAGGCGTTTCAGGAACCTACTGACAGATGGCATTATTATTATTTTTCCTACTGCATTTTCTTTCATTACTCTGCTTACAGATGAAAACAGCATCGGTGCCTGAAGTTGTAACTATGATACACTCAAGACGCCATTTGAAAAACTGTAATATAACCAGACAGTCTTTATGCCAAGGTTAAAGTAATGATATAACTTCCCTTTCGCTGACTTTATAATTTTATCTATATCCCACATTACTGTGTGTCCTAAAATATTTAATGACAATGTTCATTAATGAACTGCATTATAGCACTCCTAGAACTAGTTTTTTTGTAAAGTGTTTATTTGTTTCAATGCTTTCTTATTGATAGATACAGAACTTCCAACATTTCCACTTATTCTTCAGTTTTCATTTTTCTAGACATGGATGTTGAAAGTAAATTAATTTCTTTCTGCTACAAGCTGGATTTCTTTTAGGTATATAAGTAGGTTGTTTTTTTTTTTTTAAACGAAACCTGCATGGAAACCACAAAAGTAGCTTATTTTAACATCTAGCTATAAGCAACCAAATATCTGAGAAATCATCCTTCTCAACTCTAGCCTCCAAACTTCTTTTAAAAGAATACAGTTCTTACCAGAAGTAAATACCATTAAGGGTGCCAAAAGAAATTCAAAACTTTCTGCAAATATATATTGATTTTCTTTTTTGCTCCAAAACAAAGCTTGTTTTTCATATGCATTTCAAAACTCATATCCGATTCCCTGTCTTTCTAGGTGTCCCTAAGCCATAATGAATCTTTTCAAATGGTATTTTACCACCCCACTAAAGACTCGGTGTTGATGATACTTATGTGAAAAATCACAGATATTTGAAAAGGAGAAGGTCATGTACTTCATCCTCCTCTCAAAGTTAAACCATTCTCTACAATAAATCTCTTATCACTTTATTCATCTTAGTTTAAAATTGCTGAATAATGGAGTTTTCACCACTTCCTCTGGGTGACTGAGTGCTGAAAATAACAAAGAAGTCTCCAATCATTGCCTTTGTGAAGCATTTGTGAAATACTCTAGGGAAACATTACTGCTGTTATTTGAGTATGTTTTATTTTTTCTTTTGAAAAGTTCTACTTGCAGGTTTATTTGTACCGAGCACAGCACAGCCTTATAGCTGTGACATACAGAGGAATGTTGGGTGATAAATATCCATCTACATGTCAAAAAGTGTTTTCTCCATGGTTAGCTGGGAGCAGGGAGAGAAGGTCTTGGAGCATTCTTACAGAGATATGAGGCTCGTGATTAAACCCACAGAGGCTGTCCAAACAAAGTAATTCTGTCTTGGCTGGGTAACTGGCAAAAGGATACTGAACACCTACACCTGATTGTAGAAGGTGTATGGTAAGGGGGCTCAGAAGCCTGAGATCTATGAAAAAGGTAGTTTTCCTTAAGCAGGGAACTGCAGGCTGGAGGAAATATTCCATGGAGGACAAACCAGAGACAACAATGGGTCCCAATGCTCCCGGACTACCTAAAAGAAGATATCCAGTACCTCTTCTGCTACTGGGACTCCAAAGAGAGGAACATCTAATGAAATTTTTTAAATGAAGTCTGTGGTTGAACACGCAAATTTGACTGCCAACAAATGTGTGGGCCGTTACAAGCATATATAAGGTTAGAACATTTTGGCTGTTTCTTAACAGAGTTTTTTATTTAAAGGAGGTTGCTGGTGCAATAACACCACAAACTTCTCCAAGAAATAAATTGTTATAGCATTGCGTAGTACTGACTGCTTGCCACAAATAGGCAATTTTAATCAGGTTTTAATCAAACATCAGTCCAGAAGTGGGAATGCTCTGAAGTTCCAGACTGGTCTGAGTAGGGGCAGAAAACTCCACTTCTTAAAGGGACCTGGATAGAGGCAGAAGGCAAATCTGTAAAAGTGCCACTTTCTGTCATCCCTGTGGCAACAGCTGGGCTTGGATTCTTTGCATAGTCAAAAACATTGGACAGACATGATGACTGTGTCAATAGCAGTAAATTAAAGGTGCTTGGAACTGTTTTGGCAATGAAGCTAGCTGGCAATCAATAGCCCATGTCCAAACTACCTGCGAGGAATTACGCAGCAGGACACAACCAACCTGTTGGAATGATCCTTTCTCTGTCTAACCTCTGAGACTCACCAGGAGCTGTCAGAAAGTGAGCTAGCTGTTGCGGACCAACACTGTACCATGAACCTTTCCAGCAACCTAGCTATATAGAAAATCCAGTTTCAGTAACTGAGAATGTTCCCTATCTTTCTTTATTTAACTGTACATGTATAACGACTTCAGTGATGTAAACAAGTAAAAATAAGAGTCATAGTATCACTTTTTAACATTGTTTTTTTTAGAGTAGGTGTACATTGCCTTAAGGGCTGTGATGATAGTTTTGCTTTCATATTTGGAATTTTTTTAAATTATTTTACTTTTTTAGAAAATGATACATTCAGTTGAAATTTCATAAGATTCCATTTTAGAGGACTGCCAGACCAAGTCATCTGCTCAAAAGTCTTATGCAACATTTTTAAGGAAAAATTTCATTTCTTCATTAAATGGGCAGAATTTTTTCCAGTCCTCTTCTGGACATTTTTCATTTAACTTTTTATTTTCCAACTTAACGACACATAGAAGATGTCCTGACGCTCTCCAGTTGTTAATTCAACTACCCCATGTTTCATTTCTGTTTTCACTATTGTTTTGTCTGTCTTATGAGACTGAGGCCCGACATTGGGCACACATAAGAGGAACATACAAAAAGCATTCTGACCACCTACCTTGTTACAAGCAAAAGAACTTGTGAACGTTATGTTCAACAGCTAAGTCAGCTGTTTCCTCAATAAAGTTATTACTATACATAGCCCAATAAGAAACCTTGTTAAGAATTTTGGAAAGGCTTATTATGCTGTATTGTTTACGACATCAACTCTTCTACATATCATGTCATGAAATGCAATTGTTTTTCCTGAAAAAGATGACTGACAAAATGAAATGCAAAATGTAAATACTTCAATGAGAATTCTAATAATTTAACTAGATCTTTTTTATATTGCATCATACTTTTACTACCTATGTTTTCTACTGTACTTCTGACACATTTGCTGCCAAGTATGCAG
>NW_010387752.1:0-2867 GCF_000710305.1 Buceros rhinoceros silvestris
CGGCGGGGGACACGGGGCAGCTGTGCCGCAGGGCGTCGGGTCTTGGGCTGATGCGGGGTAGGCTGAGGTAGGCGCTGAGGGGAAGGGTGTTCAGCCGAGATGCCTTTGCCTTCCACCGCAGTGCAGTGAGGAGGAAACCTGTTCCGTGAACTGCGAACCCGCGCAGGCTCCTTCCCAGCAGAACCGCGTCTCCAAACGCCCAACAGCAGCGTTCAAACCAAGTCCCTATTTCAAGGCACCGTGTTAAGCTTAAAATTACTACTGACAAACAGAACAGTGCGACTACTGCCGTTTTGTTTTCTTTGGGCTCTTTTCAGAGTTGTTATCTTCTCCAGCTTTTGGTCATTTGGTGAGGCTTTCGCTGTTTCTCACAGGTCATAATCACGTAAATCAGAAATTCAGACAGGAAATTAACCCCTTGTTTTCTGAACAAGGAATCTACTGAAGCCGTTCCTCTCCTCCCTGTGTATTTGCACTCTTTGGAGTGGGGTGTATTGTTGGTGGGTCAACAGTCCACATGTACCCAGTGGTCAGCTGGCTGCTGCTAAACCAGTTGTAACAGGGCTGGGGTCTACCTCTGCTACAGCCGCACTGCCTGCCTTCCTTCAGCACTCTTCTACTAAATTTAAGGCATGGTAGTTAACTTTGAAATCTCTACCTCTTGCTCATAGCTGGTTGAAATTGTTGAGTTCCAGCAATAGTAAAGGAAGGAGCAGATGGGCAGATCGTAGAGGCTGGGATTCCTTCACAAACCAGACAGTAAATGCTGGAAGGAAGATTCCTCTCAGTTTACCCTGATCATGATGGTCACCAGGCATTTGGTCCACATCTCCGGGAGCTGTGCTGAGGCTGCCATTCAAAAACTGACTGCCCTTGGCCAGGCTCTGCACCATGACCAAAGGACAGCTTGTTTCAGGGCTTGACTGACTGCTGCCAGGGAGGGGGACCTCTGTATCAAGACTCCAGGGACTATGCTGCAAATGCCCTTGAGCAGGAATAATTAAATATTTCCATACACACGACCTTACACACAACTTTCTCCTTGCAGTAAGAACATTCCCATGTTCCATTAACTGCCCACGTACTCCATGTGCTCATTTGCTAAAATAAATACTCGGTGGCAAACACAATATCCCAAGCTCCCCATACACAGTAACTCCTCGCACACGCAGTCCCTGGCTCAGGTCTGTCCTTGCGTGCTGGGAAGCACCTGCACCTCAGTGCTGTACAGGTCTTCACCCAGTAACTGCAGAACTGGAGATCTTAGGAGCAGCATTCTGAAAAGCAAGAATGAGAGGAGAGAGTCGAGGCTTTCTGTCCTGTGCTACGGACTGTTGGCAAGGCCCTGTTCTCCCCATTTACACTCTTCATCCATCTCTTCCCTTGTAAAATAAGACCAATAACATGTTTCTGGGTGTTCCTCTTGCTGCTTTGTACTGTCCAGAAGAGAATGGCTCAGTTATTCCATCTTCAGCTAGTGAGAGATTGCCCCCTCCATGAGCAGGAGCTCATGATCATGGTGCTGGAGGCTCTGAGTTCCACCCTGGTTTGTGCTCTGTGTTCTCCCTGTGCAGCCTGAGTTCAGACATGGAGGCTTGCAGCCAGAGATTTGATAATTTATCCATTTTTGTCCAGATCACAAGTGGGATTTGATATCAGTGACTGATGATGAGGGGGACTTCAGGTTTTTAAAGTCAGGCTACATTTCTAAAGTGAAGATGCTATCACCAGATTACCAATAAATACTAAAAACAGAGGTGTCAAAAGATGTATTTTTTAAAAAACATTAAACCAAATTCCCATGATGCGATAGGGTGCTGTTCCATCTGGGGACTGTGTCACACTGATAAACAAATGCTCTGTTTACCCCAAACAAATACGCTGATTCCAAAGGTGGCAGATGCTGCCTGCCCTCGTGACAGGTGGAAATCAGACCAAATCCAGACTGTATCACATCCAGGGGCTGCATTTATCATCCAAACAGGGACCAACTGTCTGCCGCTCAGCACAACGGAAAACCAGGCAAAAGTTCTCATCCTGAAGAGTACTTTTCTTCTGTGCTCAAAATGGCTGGAATGCTGTGGGGATCATGAAGGCAACCATCGGCTCCTGGTTTTCCGCCTGGCTCTCAGGAGTGCGTCACTAGCCCAGTGACAAAGCCTCCAGATGGCATTGACTGTTACAAAGAACTAGTACTTTAACTGTACAGAGTCCTGTATGGCTGCAGCCCTGCTGTTTTAACATCCACTGTCATAAGACAGCACGTTTAAACCAGCCACAGGCTGGAGGAAGCTTTGGGGCTGGTTCTTTCCTGGGCCTTTCACAAACTCTTCCTGAGCACCAGCTGTCTCCTCACAAAAATGAGACTTCACAGCTTGGCTGCCCAGTAACCGCTATGGTTACAGCTCATTGTGGAGGAATTGGAGACTAGATGTCACCTGCTGGACATCCTGGCTGCAATTCCTGGGAGCAGATGTTAAAATTACTGAGCACGAACCACACCCGAAGGATCAGGCACTAAATACACTCATAAATCTAAAGCCAGAGGGGCTTTCTAGTCCAACCTGTATGTCCTGAGCTGTGGAATATCACACCTGCGTTGATCCCAGAAAGAGGTGAGCCATTAAAAGTGCTTCTTCCAGAGGAGGCCTCTGCTTCACGAGGGGCACAGGTACTACCTCTATTAAAAGGAGCTTCTTACTTATTCCTGACTTGAAACTGTCTCCCATATACCTCCTGCCTTCTCTGTGAGGTACTTTTAATGAATAAAGAAATTACAGAGAGTCAATAGACAGATTTTATGTCACCCAAATCTTCCCCAAATGGCAATCAGGTCTGTGAGATTCCAAATTCTGCTGCTATTCAGC
>NW_010387752.1:2968-4808 GCF_000710305.1 Buceros rhinoceros silvestris
AGCAGGATACTGCGTGAACTGACACAGGCATCACTGCAGAACCATGGTTGAAATGCAAGGAGTAAATTTATTCTTGTTACTTCATGAACCAGGGGATCTCAGCAGCAGCACCCAGGCAGAGGCACGCAAACAGGAATGCAGGCACTGCTTCCTCCTGTGTATGAGAGATTCTTGCAGGCATAGTTTTCGATTGTGCTTTGATCTCTCCCACAGCAGGGCAGGGATCTCAAGCACGTTCGGTAAGGTGTCTCTGAGTCTACTGCAGACCTGTGTTACCTGAACACGGATGTTCTGCCTGTCAAGCACACAAAGCTAAACAACAGTTGGTATGATGAGGTGGTTTTCAACACCTCCGCTGCAGATCAATTGAGCATGTTCACAGTCCTTCTCGACATTCTCCTGTTCCTTTCCCACAGACACACACGTACTTTCGTACGTTTACAATTGCTGACCTCTGTTAGCACTCCCCGGATTGTTCCCTGGAGGATTAACCTCCAGTTTTGTCTCAGCACAGTCCCAGAAGGTAACACATTGGTGTGGGATGTAGGGTCTGTGTGATCAGGCTTATTTTTGGTGGAATGATTTTTTCACATGCTCTCTAGATCGACATGGGCATTGACGTACGTAGCATGCAAAACAACATAATGAAGCAGAGGAGAGATTGTTCTGAAGAAAATAAATTTTAAAAATCATTGTTAAGTGGCATCCAGGCTATTTCTGACTTGTGGAGCTAGATGAATCTTGTAGTTCCTGATTTTGGAGCTAAATTAGATCCGTCAGGTTCATCTGCATGCTCCATTTCACCAGGCATGGTCATCCAACCATGTTCACACTAGTCTTGATGACTTGATTTTCTCCAATATTTTTACTGTGAGAGTTAACACAAGCCTGATGCCTATACCAAACACGCCATGTATAGCCAGCGTTTTCAATCCATGCAATCAGTGCAGTAGGCTCTATGCAAGAAAATTTCTGCCTGCCTGACAACCATGCTTGAAGCTGTTGTTCCACACTTGTATACAATTACTACATATGGGGAGTCCTAGTCTCTAATTAAGCGCCTTCTAAAAAAATTTTGTTGTTGTCATTGCTTTAAGAATAGCAATACAGAACCCTGTTCCCCTAAATGCTGAAATACTGTACAGGTGAAAGTAAGTCCCATAGAAAGGGGGCTCACTGCAGGATCAGTGAGCAGTGTATATTCATCATTAGAAGTATCAGTTACAGGAAGTTTCCACTGTGCCAACGACTACCTTTGGTTTCTGAGGCATCAGAGAACTCCAGAGACATATCTGGGTTTTGTCTTCTATGATACTTTGTCATTGAGTGTTCTCAGTCTGATGGCAGAGCATCATTTTTTTCAAGTTTCCTTCCACTGCTTTTTAGTGGAAAGTGCATATAATTCTAGAATGTTTTTCACATCCTCTTTACTGTGGGCAATAGAACAGAAACATCTTTCCATTTCTCTGCTGGAACGTTCAATGCACAAGCTGTCTCTCAGGATCATACTGTCTGTTTCATTGTCATCACCATTTTCTCCTCGCCTCTGATGCAGGATTTGGTAAGCGGTTATCTCAGCAGTTACTGTGGTTTTGCACTGCGGTGCAGCTAAACCCCAGTGCAAACGCTCTACTCAAGAGGGCTGACAGTGACCTTGTTGGCAACTCGACCGTTGCACGCTGAGAACAGCGTGTTGCTGAGGGGTCCTCAGCAGCCGAAGACACACACCTGTGTGTATGTACCAATAGGTGGGTGTACATAGCTGTAACGAAAGTGCACGTAAGACAGAGAGCAGTTATAAAACAGAATTGTGGATTTATTACAATCAATCTGCTTGGCA
>NW_010387753.1:0-1557 GCF_000710305.1 Buceros rhinoceros silvestris
ATATTTATATAATTTTTTTTATATTATTTTAATGGTGATGAGTGATTTTTAGCATCCTGCCCGTTTTGTCTTGTCTGTCTGCAGGCCATCATATTTTTGCCTTTCTCGATACAGAAGACTAGTAAATTCATTACATTTGCTCACTGGATTGAAACCTTAGAAAAACCCCCCAAAAAAAGCAACAAACAAACAACAACAAACATACCCAACAGTCTAAACAGCTCACCTTTTTCTGTTAGTCCAAAAGCACACTGTGAAAAAACTGCTGCGAAACTCTTGAATTATAAGAGCACTTACTCTGATTCCATGCTGGCTCTAAACGCAAGCAAGTTAGAGTTGTTCAGTCTGTGAGAAGCTTCATTGAGATTAGGCTTTGCTTGAACTCCCACTTTCATATTCCCTGGGACAACAGAGCAATAATTCGCTGTATAAACAGCGACAGTAGGGACTAGGTCTCTCTGGATCCCCCCATCTGGCAGAGGAAATCTGGTTGTTAGCATATCAAAAGACTTGGTGAATTTCTTCAGTTTATATACAGGCTGAAATCAATAGAACTTTGTAAAACCTGCCACTATTTCTATTTTTTAGTAAAATTAGGAACCTATAATATTTATTGGAGGCAGTGTTATTTTTACTTTCAAAAATTGAGAGGAAAATCTCTAGCCTCCTGTTCTTTATATACAGAATATTTAATTTCTTAAAACCAAAATCCCCAGCTCTTCTATTTTCAAGTCAGAGCTACCTCTGTGAAGGCAAATGCCCACCTGAGACTGGATGTTGCTTTCTTGCTGCAGTTAAAAACAGTCCCAGGATCCCTCATGGTAGTTATTTGTTTCTTTGCACAACAAAACCCTTTCAGCCAAGTTGTCCATTGTCTGGAAGCACCAACAAGTAACACCGTGTTCAGCGTATTAAAACCCCTGTTAATGTCTTGGAACTTGAGCCGCTTTGATGTTTACTATCTGTGACACTGAAGATTTCATAAAAGCGTGGGGTTGGGGAAGGGTGTTTGTTTCTTGGTTCTCAGCCCCCCCTTTAGAATATTCTGGGCCCGTCCACCGGTGTGATGTGCTGTGTCCCTATCACTGGAGTTCATATCCTTCAGCTACGCATACGTTCCCTCGCTGTCACTGGCCAGATTAGGTTTCTGTCCCCAGAAATAAGATAAACAAATTTCCTCTTCAATGACTCTCTTACTTTTGCTCAGTGTTACCTGAGACAGGAAAGGAAGAAGAATCCTGGAAATAATAAGGTTAAACTGGCATGTATTTATTCCATTGGGTTTTGAGGTTTTGTTTCAGGTTTCTTTTTCCTTATTTTTCTCGTTTCCTTTAGTAGACTTAAGTCTCTATTGTATTCATTGAAGAACAATAAAAAATACCAAAGTAACCCTCTTTTGGATGCTATTATATATGGGAAGAAGAGGCAAGGTTTTAAATAAAAATGGCTTGCCAAATATTTTATTTTCTGAGAGTGTTTTGTACGAGCACTTGCGTCTCAACAGAGAGTACCTAATGCAGAAGTAGAACAACAGAAAGATTTATTGGCTGAAACAAA
>NW_010387753.1:1641-14727 GCF_000710305.1 Buceros rhinoceros silvestris
GTCATACAGTACTTAAGAATTAAATATTTATACCTACTCACTGGGATAATAAAGCTCTATTCAATTATGTTGTAGACAGTAGCAAATGATTATTGAGGCCTCTAATAATGTTGCAACTCATAAATACATATATACATCTATAAGCATATGAGAAAACATAGCGGGAAAACAGTCTCTGGTCCGTAGAATTTGCTTGTTTGCTACAGGAATTGCTGAGACAGATGACAAAGGCCATTGTAAGTCTGTGGTAGCCATTAACGGGAATTTCAGAGGTGTTCTGCTGATGGTGATGGTGATCTCAACAGCTGTAATGGTCTGGCTGTCCCTTGTGTCTGGCCCAAGCCTTACATCTCTGAGCAATGCTACAAGCACTGTCGTCTTTAGCCGGGATAACGTAATAAAGATCTCAGTTGTCTCTTTTCTTCCTAAGTGCCCATCAGTAGTCTTTTCGCGGGGGTACTCAGCATCACAAGTGGGTTTCTTGCACTCCCTCGCCAGTTAAACGGGATGCTGTGGGGTCCTGAGTTGCTGGAGCCCCTTGAGGACACTGCATTGTGGTTATGACTTGGATGCACTAAGGTAGTTAGCACCAGCCTGCGTTCAGATATGTGAGAAATCTCCAGCACGTGACTTGGTGTAGCGCCTTTGTCAGAGCCTGCCTGAAAGGCAGAAACACAGAGCTGCAGCAGCTTCTGTGCGAGCAGCTTCCGTGTAGGTTTATAATTCCTTGTAGACTCGTTCACTGCAGGCATGTCTTTGTCAGCAGTTCTTCCCTTGATTTCTTCTGGGATTGTTCTGTTGAACTTCGTGAGCCCGGGAGCTCTAGCTCTGTCGTGACAATTTTGTAATTAGCTGTTGCTAGCAGTAACTTTGCTGTCAGGCAGAAGAGCATTATTAACCCTTGCTTTCTTCCCTCCTGCCATGTTTTCTCTTCCTTATCACTGAGAATGTGGTGTGCATGTCGTTACAAGCAGTCATAACCATCAGCAATCAAAGCTCAACCGAGCAGAGCGTGTGTCAGAAATCCCATTGCTTTCAAACGGGGGCTGTGAATGAATCCATGCCAAAGCAAGTATGAGTGTTTAAAAAGCCTTATCAGAGGAACAGGAATCAGTCTCATTTCCTGTCACTAAATGGATCCATCGATCCTTAATAACTTCACAATTATTCTAATTGTCATGTTTCCATTATTAAATTAAAAACTATGCCATCAACTTGGCAGGTGGGTGTTGCTATGACTGAGTGCATTGAAGTGTTTGAAATAGCAGCAGTGAATTTTGGCGAATAAAGAGAACTGTGTTCCTACTTCTGTTAGGCAACATCCTAATGTAAATGGAGAAAATGGGAAAACATCAGCATTGCCTGTCACCTGGGCTACACAGCGGTATTGATAAAAAAAATAATAAATAAAAGATAAATGTTTAAAAGCAAAGTGTAAGCCTAGCGAGAGAAAAAATCAAACCCAAGCAGATGACTTATGAATGATGTGCACAGTGTCAGTTTGTAGAATATCCTTAGGAGCTCAGGAAGAGTCACTACTCCATATGACACTTCTTGCTAGGACCCTGATGTTTCTTCATTTTGAATTACTGTACAGTGGAACTGTAGTATGGCTCGGGTTTTTGAACTTTCTTTTCTCTGTCATATTTACCCTGGTAAAATAGATTTTTTTTTAATATTTTTTTTTTCTTCTTCTGATAATGCTGGAAAGAGATACAGTTGGCATTTGGGAGGTTTATGAAGTTACTAGCCTGAGAATGCTGTACAATGAAAATTTATCAGAAATGGTTTTATAAAATGTGTTCAGACTGTGTGACAAAAACATTTAGTGCCCTTCCTAGGCTTATTGATGGACTGAGAGGAAGTATTTATGAATTAACCTAGTGTAGAATGGGCTGGCGTTTTATTTTGTATTTATTGGTTTAATTTATAAGTACTTCAGATTCCTTATTTTTAAACACAGATCTGGATTTATCCCTCATTTCTAGGCTGATTTATAGAAGTTAGGATGAACTGTAAGATAAACATCTGTATAAGTAGTATAACTTCTTGAATTATGCTTTTTTCTTGATATGTTGCTGCATCAGTTTATGGACATAATTTCTATGATGTCAAGTAAAATAAAATTAGATCTTTAATGTCAGATCCTTTATTGGCCATTAATTACAGAGTTTCATGAGCAGGGGGCTGCAGGGAGGTCTGTGTGGAAGGAGGACATGAAACTGTCCTGTGCCAGTCCAGCCAGCGAGCAGCTGGCTCAGAAGCCAGTGTAACCCACCACCACATGTCAAAACTTGAGCAGTCAGAGGAGAGTGTATGGTACCTCTGCTCAGATTCAGTCAACAAGCTGTGGCAGTCCTTAGGGGAGGAGAAATATCCGAGTATGCAGGGAGACATTGAGCATGGCTGAAGACCTCTTGGAATGAGATGCTCTGTATCAGGAGGAGATACCTCTGAGGGACTGTGACCCATGCCGGACACACGTCAGGGTGAGGGTATCCCTGAAGAACCGTGGCCTGCAGCTGAGCCACTCGGGGCAGAGGCACTGCTGAAGGGACTGTAGCACATGGAGGACCCACGCTGAAGCGGAAGAAAATGACCAAGTGGCAAGGACTGGCAGAAAGAGACCATGACACAGACAGCTCCAACCTCCTGCACCACATGTCACCTCGCTGGAGGAATTGGAACAGAGTGTAACGTGGAGAAAACAAGAGAAATTGAGACTAGAAAGGGGGAGGGAAAGTGTTTGGCTGAAGTTGAGTGTGGGAAAGAAGGAGGAAAGGCAATTACCTAAGGGCTTGTTTAATTGTTCACATTTTCTTTTTCTCAATACCAGAATCAGTGATGAGAATTTTGTGTTACTTGACATAAATTAAGTAAAGTTCCCCAAGTCCGGAGTGTTTTGCCTGCAGCATGTCCTCTTTCCACGATGTCTGAGTAATGTCAAACTGCCACAAACTTTTCTGTGTTGAGTATTTTTTTCCGTAGAAATGGTTCACTTAAATCAAACCAGTATTTGAATGACAGGAAGCTGGTTCAGGGAGGCAGAATGGACCATGCTGAAGAGATTTCGTATGACACAAGAAATGCATTCATTCTGCGTGGCAGATAGCTGGGAAATCTCTCGAACGTCAGCAGCCGGCAGGATCCTAGAGTGCTTTACCAACTGTGACCCTACTCACCTGCTAATTTTGCTCAGCTTATTTTCTAATTATACATGGAAATTCCGTAGTTGCACTTGTGCCCTACGGAGCAGGTAGTTCAGACGGCTGTTGTGTAAGACAAGAGATCTCTCCTCCTGGACTGTGCTCTGTACTATCGGTGCTTTAGCCAGGACAGCCATCTTTCGGGTTTTGTGTTTGGGTTTTTTTTAACCTTATATGCTGAGAAACCTGTTTCCACTCTCTGTAATGACCACAGGTGATGAAGTTCGGGGAAAAATATTGTCCATTTTACCATGTCCTTCACCAAAAGTCCAGACCCAGTTGCAACTACTATGTGCAAATTTGGACCCATATTTGGACCTGCTACATAGGAAAAGGAAGTTCTAGAAGAGAGGAGGAAAGGGACATTTATTCTCTGCTTTTTTACCTTTTTGCTTTTTCCTTTTTATTCATTGTTACTTTTTTTTCCTCCCACTAAAATAAGCAAAGGAATGTTTGAAGCTCTTTAACAGATGTTTTCTTTTTTTACTCAGGTGGGATATTTATGATGCATTAGTCTCTTTTATGTCATTTTACTTTGGCAGCTGCATTCTGAACTAATTAGCACACTAGAGAGATCTCCAAATAAGGAGGTACATGGGCAGCCAGTGGTTAAGTTTGATAGCATATTGCAGAGTCCGTCGTGACTGCGGCTTGCGATCACTGCGTGTGGCATGACTGCATTTCTGAAACACTGAGCTCTTAGTGCTCTGAAGTTGTTGTTTGTGCACTTTCATAAAGGAAACCCCAAAGTCCTCTTAAATTATTGTGAATTACAATGTTGAATAAATTACACGATGCTGGCTAGCTGATGGCTATGTGATGTTGTGAGTGGCTTTGTCACTGACGACTGGAGGCATTAAACTAAGTGCGAGTACATACTTGTGCGTGTGCGTGCGCTCGCCATAGGACTGAGATTCTGACTTGTACTCTAAAACAGCTGCAATTATTAGAATTATGTTTTACATGATGCTGATATAAAAGGATGCAACAAACCATTTTCAAATATATACTAATAGGTAATTTTCTACTAGAGCATTTTGTATTAACTTATTCCTATCAAGCATTATCTATATTATTATTTCTGTAGTATTTGTCTTCCAAAAGGCATAGATAATTGTCATACTAAAAGCTGGAGTGATCACAATTTTACCTATCCCAATCCATATTCCACCTGGCTGGCTCTTAATGGTAGCTGAAGATACCTGAAGTAGGGCCGAAATATTTGCTTTTATTTTTTACCAGGAAGACATGTCAGTATGAGAATGAGTTAGTGAAAGAGACTAGAGCAGAATGATTAAGGAAATAGCCCAGACGTAGGAGACCCAGAATCCACAGCTGTTCTGCCTCATCCCAGAGTCATTAGTTCTTAAAACTGGAAAAGCTCAGTAAAGGTGTTTCACTTTTCCAGCTCCAGCTGCATGTTTCTTCAGCAGTTTCTCCTGCTGTAAGTCTTATCCAGTGTCTCTCAGTGCGCTTCCCCTCATGTAGCATCTTCCCCAGCAGCTGATGCTCTTTCTGGATAGGTCTGAGTTGAGGCGCAGTGTGCCCCTATGAGTAGCTGAAGTTCTGGCATGGGGTGACTTGCTTACGCTGGTGTCAGAGCCGTTTGGACCCACCCTACAATGTATGACCAACACGTATGTTGTCTCATTGGGTGCGTGTATGTGAACTAACTGGGAATTCAAACATGAACTGCTTGTGCACTCAGTGTGACTTAGTTAGATGCTCATATGTGACTGTGGTAAACCAGGCAATCCATGCCCAGTACTTCTGATAATTTTGTATCGAGTCGCATTCCTCTTGTTTTTCCTCAAGCCTGAAGTACCTCCCTAGGCAAGAGTGAGGGTCTGCTTCTGTATGTGTGCGTACACGTGTTGGTTTCTGTCTGAGAGAACTGCAGTGGAGACTAGGCTTTCTGCCTGCCTGAAGAAAGCGTGCTGTTCTGTCCTACGTGATAGCAGCCTACTGGCCATTGTCTTTGTAATGTCCAGTCAACTCCCCAAACCCTGTTGAGGGACTGATTGTTTACCAATCTCACTCTTTAAACTGACTAAGGACAGAATGATGAGGGACAGTTCTGTTTCTACAGTTTAAGGAACTCAGGTTGCTGTTTGTCTTCAGGGTTTAAAGTGAGCTGTGTCATCTGAAGTGAGAATTTGTAAAACAAGGAAAAGTACTGAATATGAAACAAAAGCTTTTCTGTCATTTTTATCATCTGAAGTGAGAATTCGTAAAACAAGGAAAAGTACCGAATATGAAACAAAAGCTTTTCTGTCATTTTTTTTTGTCAATGTGTGATGGATTTCTTTGGAAGCATAATTAGAAGAATAGAAATATACAGCCACTCAAAAATTCCATTTGAACATCGGAATTTAAATTGCATTTGCATTCCATATCTTTTGACAGGTAGCGACTGCTGTTTATAGAAGAATATTCAAAGTAAAAGTAACACAGTCTCTCTACAGGAAAAATAACTCCCTTCTTAGAAATTCATTGTTTTGGCAAGAGGATTTCTACTTTTTCTAGGCTCTTTGATCAAAAGATTTATATGACTGTAACCTTGAATGTCATTAAAATAGGGTGCAGCCATCACTCTGCCGTGTTTGTGGTGTTCTATTCAGAGATCCGTTTTTAGTTCCGTGAGCTCATTCTGGAAGAACCTGAGACAAATCATGGTATATCTGATGTGGCAGCGTAAAAGCAAAATTAGATTCAATACAGTTTTGTCAGTAGCACTTCATTGGCTGTGAGAAGCACGTGAGATATTTGAACCTGGAAGACTGACTTCAGTAGAAATACCAAGAGCCAGTGTTTGGGAAAGATTTTCATATCCACCATGTAATTTCTTCTTTTCCTCGCTGAAATGTACGTTGAGTTGCTCTTCTGATCCTTTACTGAATAGGCCAAGAAACTTACTTAATGTGGGGGGTTTTGCAGCTTTTGACTATAAATCAGTGCCCTTTCATACTGAGCCAGTGACATGTACTTACTAAAAGATGCAAGGGAACAGATTTTCCTGCGTTTATCGTGATGAAAATGGAGAAGCTTTCCACCCCAGTGATGAGAGTTGTGTAACTAAGAGACAGCAGGAGTCTTCACACTCTGCATCTTCTAACACACTCCAGAGTTATTTAATATATCAGTATCAACCTTGAACTATTCTCTCCAGGGTTAGTATCATTATCTCAGTAAAATGCAGCTGGATGGTGTTTGTCGAAAGTGGCAAAATTTGATCTCAGTTCTGTGCAAGTTTTTTCTACGCTTGTGCAGCCGACTCTCCGAGGTGGTACATAATTTGTATCCTGATGTGTTAGTTTCATATGAAAGTTAAACCTTTGCGTTTGTTTGGGTTTCTGTAAATGGTTTTGTTTTGCTGTGAATGCAGCTGAGCTTTTTTTAGGAAATAAGGCTTATGAAATCCTATTACTGATGATTTCTGCTATGAAAATAACAGTTGAATTTCTGCGTGGATATGCCTGTGGACTGCGGGTGCGTGATGACAGGAGATCTCAGACATTTAAATAACTTTCACAGTTCAAATTCCTGCAGATTCTAGGAAATGTGGCAAGCAAAACCAAACCTCTAATCCATAGGTTACCAGATCTCCTTTGTTCCCAAACTTAGTAACTACCTGCATTACTTTTTGTGGCCCATAAGTTGGTAGATTGTTGGAGATAAGGCAGAGGAGTTTCAGTCTGAGTCTTTCAAGAAAAAAACAAACCGATGACTTTCTGTAAGGAAGGGATTAGCTTGGTGGATGAGGGAAGAGCAGTCAATATTGCCTGCCCTGACTTCAGCAACACTGTCTTCTATCAGATCCTTGTAGAGAAGCTAATGCAGTATGGGCTGGGTGAGCAGACAGGTGGGGTGAAAGCTGGCTGAATGACCGGCCCCAGAGGATGGTGGTGTGAAGTCTAGATGGAGGCCAGTAACTATCGAGGTATTCCAGGGGTCAGTGTTGGGTCCAGTCCTGTTTATTATTGTCATTAATGCTCTGGTTGATGGGGCAAATTATGACTGTGACTGTGATAATGCATCCTCTGAAATGTAAAGTGACTTGGAATTGTCTAATGGTTTTGTACTTCTACTGCTTAGAACTCATAAAAAGGCACAGTTGCTTCACGTCGGTAGAAGGAATGCACGTTAAGTGCTTGCTGCATTCTTAAAAGTGTGTTGATAGTACGGACACCGTGGCAGAAAGTGTGGCAAGTGGAGCTGTTGTTCAGATTCCATTGGTATCTAGCGAACGACCAGTTGGAGGAATACAAGTATCGCATCTAAACATGATGCATTTGCTGTGTTGACACTGAAATTATGCTTTTTATCACGAGTCCATTTCACGTTGGGGTTATTCATTAGTGTTGGCTTCACCTTCCTTCTCCATTTCCTGAATGACGGAGCTAATGGGATTGATTCTGAAGTTATTTAAGTGGTGTTGTAAGTCACGGGTGTATCAAGTGCAGTTTGTCATGTTACACTCAAGTGAAGTGAGAATCAGCACACTGAGCCTAGGACAAATGTCGGGGGCTAGGAGAGCAAAGGCTGAGGACTGGGATACATCTTGATAGTGACAATGTGAAATTTAAAAATGTGTATGGAAGGAAATATCCCAGGAGCTGGCTCCTCTGGTTTGTCTTGTCCCTAAAAATTCTCAGCATCGCCCGCTGGCTAAGCTTTACTGCGCATTGCCTACCACACCAGACTAATTTAATATGCGCTATTTCCAGAAGTGCATTTTGAAATGGTTTTATGATTTCTGTAAGGGAAATTGTAACAAACTGGGCTTTCGAAGCTATTTGTTTCATTTCTTTTATTATTTTTGCCAGTGTTTTTTTCAGAATTCCCAGTGTTATACTTGTTTATAATTGGCTGTGTAAACAGTGAAAATATTAAAGAAATTACATTATCCAAAAAAAATCAAATTGTAGTTTTAAATTATGTCTGCACATCATTTCAATATTTGCATTAAAAGCTAACCAGAATCGAGTCTGGCCGAAGATCAGTGAATAATAACCTCGTTTCCAAAAGATGGCTGTTGTTACTTTGTGGTTTAGTGTGTCACCAGTTCCACGTTGGCAGGTTTTCTCATCTGCCTCTCCAGGGCCTGATTGCTCTCCTTCATTATTTCTCCCTTCTGTTAGGTTTTTCCTCTGCTTTTGGTACACCTGCTAAGTCATTTCCCACTCTCACAATTAACACTTAATACCTGACTACTAAAAAGGAGAGTAAGATGCTCTCACAGTGTGCCGGATAATATTTGAACTTGTTCTGCCAGTTCAGTGCATAAAAATAACTTATCTGGCTGCTTCATTGCTGAGAAAACGTGAAGCAATTTATTGCTCTTTAAACATGCTATGCCATTTCTCTGTTTCGGTTACAGGAGGACTAGTTTCATTCAAAATTTTCAAATATACGTGCAAAAACCAGTAGCCATTCTTCAATTACTAATAACCAGCTATGACTTAAATACTGTGCAAGTCTCTTTCCATTGTAGGTTTTTTTCATTTCAGCTTAGCACATACAGAGAATTAACACTTCTGTGTATTTGGAGAGTGGTGGTAATTATTGCAGTTACTTTGGAAAATGGAAATACAGATATTATATTATGAAACTACATAAGCATATGCATACCTTGCTGACTCTATTATTTCCCGGCTAAGAATTTTAGGCTATTTTCCCAGTGTGACTAAGGTAAGGGTTATGGTAAAACATGGACGTAAAGACAACTGAATACCTTTAAGAACTCCAGTGCCTAGTTTGAGGGAGGTTGTTTTGGTTTTGTTTGGGGTTTTTTTGATTTTTTTTTTTTGAGTGCCTGTGCATACTTAGTGGGGAAGCTCCTTTTATTTTTTACATGTTTCCAGATCTTGAATTCTGAGAGAAAATCTGGCTGTAAGTTTGTTTCAGCAAATGGAGGCTTCCATGCTGCTGTACGTGTGAATCTCTGTGAATGTTGACAAGGACTGTTCACTGACAGCCCTCTGTGACTGTAGGACAGCCTGGTTTTCAGGTGAAATCCAAGAGTATGTGGACCTGTGTTTAACTCCTGAGGAAGAAATGCAAGATTCAGCCTTAGCTCTAAGTCACAGATCTGCCAGGAGATTCCTGAAATAGGTCCATGGTTTTAGCCTTGATGGATCGTTTGGTGGATCTTTCGGATGAAGTGGAATATACTGCTTTGGCTCTAGTGGGGTTTTGGTCTGGTTTTGGTCCAGCTTTGTCTGGTGACAGATCTGTGGTTTGCAGCTATAACAGTAACAGAAGCTATAGCACTAACAGAAGCATCAACACAAGTAAAAGTAGTTTGTTTATACAGCACACATTTAAGAAGTACTGTAAAAAAAAGGTTAAGAGATTTGGGGTCCAGGTTTTTTAAATTATGGAATTCTTTTGTTAGTATAAGCTGTTCAATCATACCTTGGTGGAGTGATCTCATCAGATTTTATAATGTAACCTGAGGTGTTTCGGAAGGGTTTGTCCAAGAAAAGCCCCGGAGATGAAGCAAATGACATTCAGTTGTGGTGCGATTTGGTAGGTCTTACCGTGACTTTGGGTTAGACAACAAATTAAAGCTGAGAACAAATTAAAGCTTCAGAGGAAGCAGCAGCAGGAGGCTGAGCACGGTGACCAGTTCCCCCCAAGAATGATGGTGTAGCTGATACCCTTCTTTCTTGTATTAACCTTTTGCCATTTTCATGTTGTCTGTTGTACGGTTACATTTCATACCTCCATATGCTGTACCCTTTAAAATATCTCATGGGAAGCAGTTATTAGAAAGAAGTAGAAGCTCTTTTGGTAGCGTTGCATTGTAATCATTGAAAGATTATCCAAATTACCTGCTTGAAGAAAATGAAGTGTAAGGTAAATAGATCTAATAGTTCGATAGTTGCTTTCTAATGACCTTCATTCCCCAGGCATGTAACATTTCCCATGTAAAAAGAGAGAAAAACAGATTTTCAGGCAAATTACTTTTCATAACAATAATGGGAATCTAGTGTGGGTGAGACAGTTTCTCTTTTACAGTCTTTGTTAAAAATTAAGTCACTCATAATTATTTATAGAAGCATACTAAATTACCTTGCCAGATTATGAATAAGCGTTCTGGGTAGAAATCTTTCACAAAAAATAAATAGATGGTTACTTGTAAGAAGAAAAACCTTGTTAGGTTAAAAGAATAATGGATTCATATTCCCAACAGTTTTGTAAACTGTTTCACCTACTTGCAAAACATGTTTTTTTTTCCCGAAGATGTAAAATCCAACTGTGAGGGGAAAATGACTGCAAGGTGTCAAAAGAATTTAAATTTCCTTAAAAAACAAAGTACTACCCACTTCAACTTTCCTCTTATTTAGAGGATCTTATAGCCGCTTGCATAACTAGCGTGTGAAAAACTGCGATGCTGGTGGATTGTTTTTCTTTGAACTATTCATTATTTATGAAGTGCAGAGGAAAACAGTTACAAATGATTGTTTCAGGGGACTTCCTGTAGCTATACTGTTTGTTCAAAGGATTTACTCATACTGGTTTAGTTCCAGTATGAAAAGTTACGGCTTCTCTTGTCCTTACCTACATTTAAAAAAAAGTTGCTACATGTGTTTATATACATATATATAGGGCAAGTATCTCGGTTGAAAAATCCCATTTGTTTAATATTAGCTTATGATCTAACAAACATTTGTTATCTTGGCAATATTTTCTTCTTTCACCTTTGTTGTTGCTTGAATGCGCAGGTGTTGCAGCAGATAATCCTGTTCTCTAAATGTGCCGTGTTTGATGTATAGTCTCTAAGGTGTTTTAGCAAGTGCTGGCTACCTGCGTAGATGTCTTACAGCCTGCACGACTTCCCAGAGTTGTTCCGTTCCATTTGGGCATACTGCTCTACCTGAGCAGGCGTTCGCGTGACAGGGCTTGCCACTTCTGAGCCCAAAAGTGTGTATTTACAAATGTGCATAGTGATATTTTCAGAGAAGTTGTTGAAGACAGATTTTGTACTCTGTATTTTTTCAGTCCTGTCCCTAGGCAAAGTTCCGTGCAGGAGACCCTGCCCCGCTGTCTTGCCAAGTGCTGCAGAAGAATTGTTCTCTGGAATTTCTCAGCACAGTCAGTACACTGAGCCCCAAAATGACAACTTTTCCATGTAAAGCACAAAATTCAATTTACTCGAACGGTTAGAATTTTACACCCTGTAACTGTTTTCAGGTATTATTTATATAGCAAATGTCCTTTATGCCAGTCCTAGCATAACTTACAAGACAAGTTGGGAGTACAGCGAATAGAAATTCTGCGATGTTTCACCTGAAAAAGAATTCCTCTGTGAATTGGAATTCCAACTCCCATTTGTGGCCATTTTCTAAGTAAGCAAGAATGTCTTTTTCTTCCCATCTTCTAAAGCCAGGAAAAAAAAATTGCCTTTACAAAATTATTTAGAAAGGTTAAGGGACTTTGTAGAGATACGAAGCCAGAGACTGAACTTGCTGCTCAGTCTGGCTGTGAAAGCTGCAAAATGGGCCAGTGAGATGCAAGAACAAAACAGGAACTGAGTTTGTTGGGGAGGTGGTAGCCCTCCACAGATTGAAGAGGGTTAAATACTTCTTCCAGGAGACAGCCTAAGGTAGTAGCGAACTAGTTGTTTATCCAGAGGACAAAGTTAGCTTTATATTTAACTGAAACATGACATACTACAGAGTATAAAATAAGTTGAAAGGAAATGTTTCACTTGGTGGTGGCTGCTGTCAGGAAGGAAAGTGTGTGTAAAACTGGAAAACTCCTGTCCTGACTTCAGTAGACTGGTGTGTAAAACTAGCGTGAAGTGTGAAAGATTAACTATTTCATCAAAATGGTTACTGCGGTGCAGGAACATTCTTCTTCTGAAGCCTCGTAGCAATACTAGAAATCTGGCAGTCAACCTTCTTTCAAGGACATTTCAATACGTTTACGCTACATTAGCGCCAGACCTTTGCAATACGTTTCCTACCCTGAAGCGGGGCAAAATTTCCTGCCTTTGTACCAAAAGGGATTCTTGCCTTTTTTATTTTGCCCGTGAATAAGAGCCAGAAGAGTTAGGATGATCTCCAGAAGGTTAGTGCCATTTGTCTTGCCTGCTTCCAAAACCAGCCTTGGGACCTGCAGGTAACTGTTTTGAGGGATTTTGCTTATTTTTGTTGGAAACAGAAAAGTAAGATTCTCGCTTTGCTTCATTCACCAAAATCTTAACTATGTTTAGTGTTTGGAGATACTGTGGATACATGAGGCTGGAAATCTTGCTTACTGGACAGTTAATCAGCCTGTTCTGTGACTGCATGTCTGCCATCAGGGTTGCAGTCCATGGCGACAGGCCAGCGGCTGGTCCCATTCTGTTTTGCTCTTTTTGGCTGTCAGTAATCTGATCATACACTTACGTAATGAGACCCGGAGTCAGCTGGATCCTTTATGTGACTTTAAATAGACCTTCTCCTTGCAGAGCACTCCCCAAAGGCTTTTTACATATTTTAGGTGACAGGTTCTATTAGAACTAAAAGTAGAATACTTAGGTTTTTGAACAGAAGACTCAGAGCAAATAAGTAATAAATAAAAGGTGTTTATTTATATAAAACTCTTCTCCTGTGTACTCTGTCTTTAGAGGCAGGTCCTTGCTTACAGGCTTGGTTTCAGCTAGTGCTTTTCTAAGTTGTAGCAAACTCTGCCATGTTCCCTTTAGCCCCTGTGAGGTTCTCTGCTCATCACAGACACCGTGCTGGCTGCTCCCCACGCGTCACTGTGTTTTTTCTGGCTCTATTTGCATGGCCAGCTCCCTGCTGTCACCTTGTGCCTATCCCTTCTGAGCTTGGAAACCATCTCCCCAGTGAGTGTACTTGGTAGCACCCAAAGGAAGGACCACTCT
>NW_010387753.1:14827-21031 GCF_000710305.1 Buceros rhinoceros silvestris
CTCTTTCCTTTGCTACAAGGAGCTTCCACCTAGTCCCAGGACTCGTTTTAAAGTAACAGAAATTATAGACCACAACACACATTCTGTCACAACATTTTTGTTCGATACTTTTAAAATCCAGATCTACCCTAAAAAGCGTACAGTATTTTACATATTAACATGAACACCAGTCCAGTATCAGTGGAGGTCCACTTCGATGAGTGTTCTCAAGAACCGTTTTGTCTTGAGGCTTTGGCTGTTGCTTGTTATTGCTGTCATAGGATAGTGAAAGAACTGAACTGAGCTCTTGGAGATAACCTGCTTTTTAATTTCCATGGCATACCAATATGACCTGGATCACAGGAAGAAGTCTCTGTTTGAATTAAAAGGATACATTTCAAAAGTGTCCTTCACTTCCCTTTCTCAGATGTTGTGTGGTGATGCAGTGCCCTGTCAGAACTGTCCTTTTTCCCTCATAAGACATTCTTTCACTGGTGGGTTAAATGTTTCACAATGCATCATTTGTCTATTAGTTTTTTAAGTATTGGTCCCCTCTGGGGAGAGCTGTATAACTACTAGGTGATACTCTGAAGTTGCTGTTGTAACTCACAGAATTTCTCAGAATCAGTGAAATACCATGAAATTTGTTAATGACAGCCACTGGTACTTCTTTTTTATTGAACTTTTTGACAGAAGCCATTCTTCATTCACTTTTTCTTATGTAAACATAAAATAAAACAAAATAGATGAAAAACTATGGGGTGAAAAAGGGCAACTTTATTGGAGCCAGTGAGCAGGCACTCTGTAATGTATTAAATATCAGCCTGGCTTGCACTTTTCTGTAAGCGACTTGAATAATGCAGGCAGACAGGAGGACTAGCATAAGACATCAACTTGTTGCAGTGCACAGAATTACAGTTCTGAAAAGCAAGACAACACAGGATCACCAGGAACTAGTGTGGTGCTTACTTCATGCTTATTAAGGGGAGAAACCAGCACTGGAAGGGGAGAAAATGTCTGTTCTCTCCCCTGCAGACAGAGCAGGGTTCCTTGGGCGTGCTGTACTGTATGACACAAAGGAGAACAACTCTGCCCCTTACCCTTGTTCCTCAGAGGTGGTGTGTGCTACCAGTACAGCTGCTCAACCTTAGCCTTCTGTCACCGATAGGAGATCATTTTTATTTTGTTCCTGTGGAGGTACCTGGCACATAGCCATCTACAACATGCATGGCCGTTTTGTTCTGTCTTCTCAATGACCACAGAATTGCTTTCTTCTAAGTGATTTAACATAGTTCAAGACCTTTAACGTGAAATTCAAATTAAAATTCTTTACTTGTGTCAAATGAAAACATTTATCCTCGTTTTGTTCACGTAGGTAAGCTTATATTGAGTTCTGAGTGATGCAGACTCATCGATGGAGTGGTTCCTCCTTTGATGTGAATAGCACTCAGTCCATCTCCCCAGCGTTTGATTCACTACAATGTAGGGTTTATCATTCTGCAGTGAGAATTACCTTAGATGCACCATTTTCCTCTTATTTGTCTCATCTGCTCAGCTTTTGTTTAGGAAATGTTTTACTTACTCTGTTTAGAGATTGTGGGATCATTTTGAACTCTTAAGCAGTTTACAGTCTTTTCTGTGGCTGATGACTTTACCAGTGCTGGTTTTCCCTGCTGCTGTAAAGAAAATAGGTCCTAAATTCCAGTGGAGAAGTAATTTACTGTTTGTTTGCAAGTCTTAGTCATGACATGTCCCACATCTCCTGTGCAATTTTGCTGATGTTACTCTGTAGAACTCATTAGTATATTGTGAGAGTGGATTGTAATCGTCCAAGGCTTGATCTTGTCTTCTAGAAATGTTACCAATGCAGTAACAATAGGGATCTGATAAATGGCTTGTTGTTGGGACGTTACTGTGGGTTGGCAGAGGAATCCTGGAAACTATTTAAGACTAGATCTGATCTGTGATCTGCTCTTCCATCACTGATGGAACAAACAGACGTTCTACTCACCAGGATAGTTGGCCATTCTTTTTTCCAGGATCTTCTGCTTCTCCATTGCAGGTACAGGTAGACTTAGGCAGATATTCTAACCACCTGCTTTACAGACTCATCACCATGTTTGCACTTAATGCCATAGGACTATTCCCAGAAGAACTGTGTTGTAAAACATGGTCCTCCTACATTTATGCCTGAAAAGAAAACAGATCTGTTATTGTTAGATGCTGGCTTCAGATCTGCATGCAGGCTGTACTGAATCGTAATGCAAAGCTCCGTATTTCTTTTGATCACCAGTGACTTCAAAATTTTCAATGACTCCCTAATAACTTCTTCTCTTGGAAAAACAAACAAACCAACCACCAAATAACACCCCCTCAGAAAAACCCCAAAACAAACAAAACCAACCAAACAACCCCCACCACCCCCCGGACCCATGATACTGCTTTTCCATCAGTGTTTGTGTAGTCCTAAGAGTTTCTTGGACAGTATTCACATATGTATCGAGTGTTCACATGCAGGGGTTGGCAGTGGGGAGCTGCTGGGGAGGCCTCTGTGAGAGGAGACCTGGGGCATTGGCCCCATAGCAGGACACAGCAAACCCTGAGGTCAGAGAAGGAAGAGCAGAAAGATGTTCCAGGTGTCAGAGCAGAGATTCCCCTGCAGCCCGTGGGGAGCCAGTGGTGGAACAGAGATTCTCCTGCAGCCCGTGGGGAGCCAGTGGTGGAGCAGGTATTTCCCTGCAACCCATGGAGGAGAACAGGCAGATATTTCCTGAAAGAACTATGGCCTGTGGGGAGCTCACACTGAAGGAGGTTTTCCCGAAGGAACCACAGCCCATGGAGAACCATGCAGGAGCAGATTTTTTTTCCTTGAAGGACTGCAGCCCATGGGACGGGGTCATGCTGGCACAGGGGTGAAGTGTGAAGTGGAAAGAGCAGCAGAGAGGACTGACCACAACCCCACATTCCCCAGCCCCCTGTGCTGCCTCGGGTGGACAGAGGAGTCATAAATGAACAAAGTTGAGCCTGAAAAAGGGAGTTTGGGGGTAGGGGATGTTTGAATTTTGGTTTTGTTTGTTTGTCACTATCAAAAACTATTTTAACTGGCAATAAAATGAATTTGTTTTCCCTGAGTTGAGTATGTTTTGCCTGTGACTGCAACTGCTCAGTCTGGTAAGCTGTCTTCATCTCTATGCACAAGTATTTCCCTTATTTTCTTCCCCTTCCTTGTTGAGGAGGAGAGTGACTGACTGTCTGGGTGGGTGTTGCTGCTGGCCAAGGTTAACCCATTATAGTGTGACATCAGAGCATTTGAATTCAGGAATAGGAGAAGATACAGGAGACAAGAATCAGACTCCATTATGTGTGTGTGTGTGTGTATAAGTATATATATGTAGTGTGTATAAATATTTTCTTTCTACAGAAAAGGAGCTTTGCAGATCATTGTTGCACAGTAGTTTCTCTTTGTTTCCTGCTCTCTTACGACGTCTCCTTATCGTGATACATGCACTGGTAAAGAAATTGGTGACTCCTTCAAGGTTGGAATGTGTATATATACATATGTATATATACATATAGTTGTTTTTAGTCTGTTCTGATATAAATAAGAGACATTTATCTTTATTTAAAATCTATATGAAGGGCCTTTGTTTTGTCCCAGAGGTACCTTTTTAGTCAACCAACATGTGTAGGTAACGCTCCCGCAGACCACAGCATATCCTTCGCCTTGGGGGCCTAACAGAGACATGAATCTTCTTCGGGTAGTTCAGATGCGAGGTGGAGGATGGATGATCAATGTGTCAGCCATGTTTGTACCATTAAAGTCATTTACATTTGAGAAGACCATTTCTCCCTCAGCTATTACTAATTCATCACAAGGAGGCAGTGTAGTGGAGTATCGATTACCTACCTGCTAGCTTTTGTGTGGTAAATGTCCCTCTGGATTTAGCTGAAAAATCTCGATGCAAACTTTTCACAGAAAGTTTGGCAGTCATTCTTCTCTCCTTCCCCTTGTCACCTGGTCATTTCTTTTTAATCGTGTTAATACACAAAGAATCCACGTACCTGAGTAGCATGTGCCATTCTTCTTCGCTAATTGGGTTGAACGGATTGCAACCTCTATTTTCTACGTGAAATAAAGACTCCTTTAGTCTTGGTTTCCATTCACCATTTGAAAAAGAAAACAAAAATGGTAGAACAACAGTTGTCTGTACCCAGAAGTCACGATATACAGAATATAAGCAGTCGAAGAAATCTTCATGGAAAGACATGAGAGAGGTTCTAAGGTATAAATACCAAGATATATCGTTTACTGGCTATTAATGAGTTCTCCTTCTTAATTGTAGTATCTAATCAAAAGTCTTGCAGAAATGAGGCATTAAAAATTAGTTTTGTCTTGATTAAGGTTTACATAATTTAAAGTTTATATGGCATGTGTGATTTAAACCTAAAGGCATGACTTGACTTGACAAGTCGTAACTATGACTTGTCTTCTGATCTTAGCAGTTCCGATTAGAATATTTGCAATTACAGTTCTTACTAATTTATTGTTATCTGACACAAATAATGAATATATTTGCATTGATTTACAGGATAGGGATTTTTTTTTTTTAAAAATTGTGCGGGTAGAACCTGATGTAGTTAACATTTGTTAATACTTTGTTAATCTCCTTTGTCCCAGGTCCTATTTTAAGGTTTTATTTTGCTTGCTTGTAGCAACAGAAAATTTCTTATATATGATTCTTTCTCTCTTCTTTGGATTCCACCAAAAGAGAAGTTGTCTTTTGAAATTTATGTGCAATTATTTTAGCCAGGACAAAAAAACCCGTAAAATCATAAATACTTAGCTTTTGTATTCTCATAAATGAGTTGTAGATTAGAGCCCAACTGGGATAACACATTTTAAACACATATTTTGTATAGCAGGTGACATAGTAAATATGAAAGATTAACTTCCCAGGAAACAGATTTAGAAAAACAGGAATAGCTCAATTTTTTTTTTAGCTATAAATACACACTAATTGTACATTCTAAGTTAGGATGTAGTTAGCAAGTCTGCTAAATCCAATCCTAAATGAAAACTTTTTATGAAATGCAAATGTGTTACTGGTCAGAGTTCAAGTTTAGAGGTGTGTTATCAGTGTCGTAGAGAAGTTGTATCTAAATGTCTTCGTATACAGGCATCCATAATAGCGACAACTTAGCTGTTTTAAGAGGAGTTGTTTCCCTTGTGCAGACTATCCTAAAAATTATTTTTACATGGTTTAAATGAAAATGTCCTTGAGTGGTGTGCTCCATGGTTTTTTGTAATACCGTTCAGATGACACTGGACGGAAAATTTGTGAACTACAAGATTATTCACTTTAGAATTCACCGTCTGCAGATGTTGTGTCTGTATCAGTGGATGACTTGAATGTTAACAGCAGGTGAACATAAATGGGGCAAATAGCAAAGAGAAATTAATATTATTTAATTGTGGAATTAGAATGTTCAAGTGTGCAAAACGTTTTATATCATTTCACCCTTCATATCCATAACACGTATCACATCAGCTAGGGAGCTCTCACCTAGCAACGTTCTTACTCTGAACAGGGAGTTCCACAGAAACTGTTCATTTCTTCAGAGTATTTTTTGTTTCTCAGTGTACTACGGGCATTCACACGGACTAAAGAAGTAGTAGTTCATCTAGGTGTTCCTGTGGCTGTGCAGGACCTGGCCGAATTGATAGCTCCTGCAAACCTGGTTTAATTCCCTCTAATCATTCTCCGCATTAAGACTGTGTCCCAGGGGTACAGTGGGAGCATACCTTGACCTGACAGTGGTTGTGCAGGGTCTTTGGTGCCTATCTTCACTACTCATAAGAAACATCCTAAGTTCCATAAGAAACTTCATGAGAAACAGCCGTGGTTTTGTGGAAACCGTGGTACAATAGAAGAATTGAATTTCTTTCCTCTAGTTGTAGATTACTCCTCCTTGGTCTTATTGCAGGCTTGTCTAAGGCCAAACTAACCTGTTTGTTCCTGAGTTGGAAGGAGGAAATTGGAAAAAGATTACTTGGGAGGTAAATAACTTTTCTATGTGCTCAGCACTATATTTTTTCCTTTCAACTGTGCCATTAGCTTGGTTGGTTTTGTGGGTACGTTCAAATTCTTAGAATAGGAATTTGCTCTAATCTGCCTCATATTTCTTAGCCTTATTCATTTAGTTTCTGATGTTATTATTATATAT
>NW_010387754.1:0-13553 GCF_000710305.1 Buceros rhinoceros silvestris
GGTTCCTCCATGTTGAACCCAGGACATTGGGTTGGACGTCTCTTCCTTGGTGCTATAGTCCCACACTGAGGAAATTAATTGGATTTAGGCATTATAATAATTTTGTAGATGCTACAAAATCAAAACTGTAGCAAACACATTATCAAGTGGATGGGAGACAGTGTTAGTTCCTTCCTTCTGAAGCTAGAAAGGCCAGTTTACTAACACCCTCTAGCAAACAGCTGCTCCATATTGAAACTTCTCAGTGTTAAAAAATTGTATTGACATCTACATAAAATGCTTCTTTTGAATTTTCATTTCTCTCAGACATGATAATTCTCATTGAGATCTAGATGGGAACCAATGCTGAAATGACAGAAACTTTCTGCCAGTACAAACACAGGAATTTGACAGAGTGAAATTAAGTTTGGTGCAAAGTGAGACAGGTCTATGTAAAAAAGGAAAAGATGGAAACACATGATCCCTATGCAGTATTGAGAAAAAAATAGCATATGACCACATCACTTGATGTGACTTACAATGTTTATTAAACTGTAGTGTTAAATAATGTTTTTAACATTAAAATGTTAACAAATACCTGAAAGAAAATGCATAATGTTAATGAGGTGAAATAACAAAGTTAAACAAAATATTTGGATATTTTTCTGACAAGAATTTCCAAGACTGAGGTAAATACAATCACCTTGTAGAAGCTGATGAAATTGCCTTTTGCTACAGAAAGCTGGTTAGTCAGTATCTGACTAGTTCTATTCAGTAATTTCTAGATAATTATTGCTGGTTCAAATCAAGTAGCTTTTCGTAGACACAGTACATGGAAACTATGAGAGAGAGAGGTAAAAAGTAAAAAGGCATTTACAGATCCTGGATTCTGAGTTACTGGGGCATTTAGCCAGGCGCATAAGCACATGAACTGCAATGATCTGTGGCGCATTCATTTGACTAACGGATCTGGCTTAAATGGGAATACACAATTTGGAAAAAGCTGTGTGAACACAGATAATTGAAGTAAGCTTTAAAAATATGACAGCTGCAGAGCAGAACTAGTGATAAAGTTTATTCAGAAACCAGTAGAGAATTTGCTTTTTTCTAGAACGATAAAAGCGTATTTGTTTGTGCCTAACCTCTGCCTAAGGCTTTCTGAGGCGCAGCCTGGGGAATTGTCTTCAGTCAAATCCAGATGCTGATGAATCTTTGAGTGAATGAATCTTTCAATGAATCTCCTCTACTCCTCTGACTCAGTGAGCTGAGAGAAGGTGTTGTTCCAACCTGACTGATTTTCCCTGGGGAAACCGTCCCAGATTTTGAATCCTCCATCTATGTTTGGCAAAGGGCATGTGCTTGGTGTCATTCTGTGGCTTCTGTGACATGGCCATGGATCCATCTCCTTTTACCTCTGTTTCGTCTACTCAGCTGTGAAAAAAGTAGCTATGTGCATATGTTTGGGTGTGCAGGCATGTGAGTAAGTTATTCGTCTTGTTCACTGTGAAGGCAGGTGTGAAAAATTTGAAGAGGAAGACTGATTTTATACAAAAAATCAGTACTAATTTCATGGAAAATCACTAAAAAGCTGATTAATGAGGAAGATCACTTCATGCTTCCTAATTATATTGATGGAATTTACTCTGTGTCCTTAATCCATTGTGTATTCAGGAAAAATGGCTAAAGTTTTCATTTGAATACTTTGTTTATTCCTGGTCCTTAATTCAAGGTTGTCATCTGTGCAGTGTGATTTCCTTCTTTCTCTTCATGTTAATAGATCACTGTAAATAACTTGCCTGGTTAAAACCAAAGCAGAAGGAAGTCTCCAATGGTATTATGATTGAAATCTATCGGCAGGAATGTAATTAAGGAAGCAGGAGAAGAGAAAATAGGATCCTTTAAGGATGTTGCAGTGTTGTAAATCGAAAAACAAGGCAATGAGAATGATGGCATCGAAGTGGCCGACACAATTAGGTGATTATGTAATTGCTTGAACCTATACAAACATTGCAAGAGGCGACAAAAACCTCAAAGACATAGAATAAATGCTTCTGGATTTGAATCCTGATTTCTCTAACACAAAGATACACACAGCCTATGTTCTAATTCCCATTCATCTACAGCAAAAGGTGAAATGACCAGAATGGCTTTCCTTCCAGCCTGATTAAATAGAGCAGGAAAACAGACAACAGAAGTGCCAATACATTATAATTAGAAACTTTTTCAATGTAATAAGAGAAGGTATAATTTGTGGCATAAATCCTATTTCAAGAAAACGCTTAAGCACGTGTATAAGTCTGTATTGACACAAGGCATTTAAACATGCTCCAGTTGAAATGTGGGCTTAAAGAAAAATTATAATATTGCAGCATATATGCAAACTTATAGTAATTTTTTTAGGAAGGTTTTTCCAAGTGAGGATAACTTCAGCAAGTTTTTATTTTGACTTGAATAAACATTGATTTGCTGAGCAAGAATCCACATGGACAGCTATCTATACCATTTCACTTTCATTTTTCAGGAAAACTGTTTGGATAGAAGACCAGTGCAGTGTTTTTTTTCCTTTGCTTTCAGTGTTACAGCATTTTGTAGTCCCTTCTTCTAAAAGGAAGAGCATCTTTGGTCCTTGCTGACCTCAGTGCACAAGAGTCATATATCAGTAGGCTGGTAGGAAAAAATAAACTTTTCACTATTTCGAAATAAGTAATGTACACCTTTGTGCAAATTGGTAAATTCCTGGGTTTTGCTGTTGATTTCTACACATCTTCTCTGTAATTGGACATGAGTTTGGAAGTTATGTGTTGCTAAAAGTTTATGATTTCAGATAGGTGTTTTTGAGGTGTCAACTTAAGAGACAGAAGACTTTGCTATTGCTTGTTAAATGTCTTCTTCTGAAAGCCCACATCAAATAGCTCCCAATGCAGGTCCTTTCCCTGGGTCCTTGTTCCCACGAAGAAGGGATATTGCTCTCCTTACCCCACCTTCTACCAGACCTTTCTTCTGTAACTTCATTTCCCCAAGTTTTGCTTCCTGTAAAAACATTTTAGAAGACAATTGCTTTAATGAATAAGGCACCCAGTAATCAAAAAATCACAGTTGTTTTGCTTTCATTTATTTTCTTCTCCAATCACATCACGAATAACACTAGAGGAAAAATCATGAAGTATATTCTCCTGTGCCACTAGAATTTACTGTAATTTGTATATAGTTCCCTGGAAGATGTGGTATTTTATCAATCCATATCTTGACAAATTATTCTAATTCACTCATCTGTCTCATACTTGGTTCCTTTCTGATTCTACTGCTGCAGTCCTCTAAGTAGAAATGAGGGAGGAACAACCCAATGGCAAAAAAAACACAACAACCCCCCCCCAAAAACCCCAAACAAACTGAAATTTTGCTAGCATAAAATAAATATTATAAATATTTAGTATTTTAATTTTGCAACAAATGCTCTGTTTCTAAATAAAGATGCTACTTAACAAATAGGAATCTGTGAAAATATTGCAGTACATAAAAGAGCTAAAGAGAGCCCTCAGTTTTGAAATTATAAAGGCGCTTTTATTTTTTCTTTGCCATTTTCATTCGTGTGTAGAATGTTTTGGTATATGTCTGTTATTGAACATTTTTTCCTGCCTTTTTGTATTATTTTACATGAAGTATTAGAAAAACTGAAAAAGATAATAAAACACTACTGATAATGATCCCTTTAAAAGTAGCTACAGACAAGCATGAGCTGAGCATCTAAAATGTTACTTTGAAATGTTTTTTACTCATGTAGTCACCAGCGGGTGTGACAGGAAAAGAATTAAAAGCTTCCATCCAGCACATTTCCCCTTGCATTTTAATTGAACTTCTCTGACTTCTGTGCTATTAGATTTTAGAAAAAAACCTGTTGCTAACCAAAAGCAGGGCCTTCACTGTACATGTATAAACCCAGCATGTGTGCACAGGGGTTTTCTTATATTACAACTATGTATATATAGACACAGGTGCATGTATGTAGATACGTGTATATGCTATGATTATACATATATACACGTGTGTGTATATATATATAAAAGCTTTAATGTATCTCTCTGTATTCAAGTATGTATTATGTAGAAATGAAGCTGTAGTTTGAGAATGTTCTACCTCTGTTCCCAGTCAAAGTGCTTGTGGCCCTGAGTGGGCATGCAGGAGAGGTGACAAGGCCATGCAGACCATAAAAAGCTGCTCCCAAAACATCTGTACGGAACCTCAGAAATGCCAGACCAGGCGCAAAACTGGCACCCCTGGGAGAGTGTCTAAGTTACGTTCCCTGTCACCAGTAGTACGGCTGACTTGCATACTGCTGGCTTCCTGCTGCCAGTTTTGGATGAATTTCATAGAAGTTGAGTGTGGTAAGTCTCATGGACCAACCAGTTCTACTTGACTTGATACGAAAGGATCCCTATTTCTGCCACCCTTGTCTAGTTCTAGTTGTTGTGGGTGAACTGAAGTTATTGAACCTGAGGTTTACTCAGTTAAGGAACTAATGCCTGGTTTCAGAAATGGTTAGTTCTTCTAGCTTTTTAATAGAGCTTGTAATGCTCTCTCCTTAGCAGGTAAAGAATTAGGGGGCATTAAACAAAAGCTACTAGTAAAACTGTATTGTTACTATTCATAAATAATATGCTTTTTATTACTCTGTAAGAGCAAGGAGTGTGAAGGACACAGTCAGAGATCAAAAAATTTGTTATGAACAGATCTAAAAAAACCTAAGAGAACTTTTTAAAAAAAATGTTATAGTTAAACTTATTTTAATTATTCTCAGGAAATAATTTGAAACTCTCTACTATAAAGATAACACATACAGGACTTTTGTTTTCAAAATATCAAACAGATTTAAAATGATACTTCAAAAGTCCTCTGTTCAGCAGCAGTCAATGTCATGTGAACTGAAATGTTAAATTGTGTTCCTGTGGACATAAAAACCCTACTTTTGTGAGCCTGTCTCACAGCAACAATTAAACATTAAAAAATACAGAATATTAAAGATAAAAATAATTATGAAAAGTGATCTGTTCTTTATCAGATACCAAAAATATTTTGAAGTTTTGTTTAAATACATTTGCTTCCTTATGAGCATATGTGCATGTGTGCATATAAAGCAAAGAACGGGAACACTTCAGATACAACAAATGTATGTTTTATGGCTGTTGGAATCTAGCCTTCCGAAATTGGAGTCAGTTCCACCACTGATTTCAGTAGTACCTGGCTTAGGTACTGCTGAATCTAAGATTTAAGTCTTTCATAAAATTCAGACTTTAATAACTTTAATTCCCTGATGCCTGCAGAGTTGCTAAGGAAGCAGCGATTCACTTTATGCTATGAACTGCTTCAGGATCAGCCATGGAACCTGAAGGGTTCTGTAGCAAGAGCACTGGGAAGCTGCCTGCCTATACACATTCACCTCATCCTCTGTCATATGAGCTGGTGTCATCTTCAATGAGTCACAAATTCCAGGAGTAAATGTTTTCTTGCCAGTGTACCAACACAAAGAACCTAGTGAGAAAATGCTAATTTTAATACTGAAGACCTTTAACCACTATTCAGACTTCAGTTTCTATCTGGGAGAAAGAGGCGAACGTGCCAAATGATGTATGTGTCACTTGGTGTGTATATATAGAAAAGCTGTAATCTGCTGTCTAGAGACTAAAGAGTTAGTCTTGTTCTTACACTTACTTACTCCTCTTGGAGCTGCTTAAGTTTATATAAATCATTCTGAATAAAAGAGAAAGGATTTTGGGGCTCTGTGGTTAGGAAACTTACCTGGCATGCAGGTGACAGATTGAGGTTCACATCTCTGATGGGAATGAAATTGCATACAGAGCCTGGAACAGCTCCAAGATGAGTGAGGTGGTCTGTGATTAGAGCAGTTAGCTGAATGCAGAAGGTGCAGCTTAAACTGTCCGAGTGTGAGGGACTCATTTCTTTCCCTGAGCCATAAGTCACAGCCATCAGATTTCTGATGTTCTGGGATGGGGGTTAATCTCTTGGTGTCTCAGCTCCAAAAATGTAGAAGCATCTTTCCATTCCAAAATGGAAAACAAAGAATCTTTTTTATATTACATTTTTCCCCTGCTATTTCCCTCCCATCTCTTGTAATGATCCCAATGGAAATCTTGTAATGATCCCTGGAAGTGAACTCTGTGCCTTTGTAAGCCTTGACCTGTCTGAAACACACGAGGTGAGACCTATGCTGGAAAGAGATCAGCCACCTCTAATTGCACAACTGTAAGAAAAACTTATTGTGAACCAAAGTGACATTATAACACTCATGCCCTGCTTGAGATGCTGCATGATTACTTTTCTGTCTGGGGTATAATCATTTGGCAGAAACCTCTAACACTGTAATCAGTTCAAAACTTAACGCTGTATTAGCTAAAACTGACAGCAATCAACCCAAAATAGAGAATGCTCAGAAATCAAGAAAATTAATGAGGTGGTTCTGTGATTCAGAAAGGAACATTAGTAGTCACATCAGCAGGGAAGATGCATTGTGGAAACAGACTGTTTCCACAGTAAGACTAACTACTAATCCTAACAGGCTGTAGGATCTATCCAGAACATTTCCCACCCTGTTTCTGTTGACTCTTATTACTGGTGTCACCACTTCTCAGGGTCCATGTTTACAGTCTTAGTTTCTTACACATAATTTGTCCTAAGAGCATAAGGGAGCTTTGTTTAAAGTCCAAATGTGTCACTGGGCTGTTTGGATTCAGAACAAGGCAGAATCCACAAATCTTTTTCTGTGTCGTTTTTCTAAAATGGCAAAAAGCGGGGAACTGAAACACTTCAGAATGCGTAACTACAGCAAACCACACACACACATATATACTTCCTTTCAGCCAGTATGAAATTGTTATTTGCAACCAGGAGATGGCTCTGCAATCAAGCTGGGCAAGCCAAAACCGTAGAAAGGCACCATTCAAAATTTTTTTTTATCCTTTATGTTCCCTTCTTCCTCAGTGGAAATACTCCAGTTCCTGTGAGCAGTGATTTTGCAAGAACTTTTTTTTTTTTATTTTTTTGGCCTGTGGCAAAGATTCACTTTCCCCAAAGTCCTTTTTTTTTTTTAATGAGAAGATGACAAAAAGACTGAAGAATAGGCTGATGCCTTTAATTGGCTTTCACTCAAGTCTGTTGATATCTTGCTCCTCATTTCAATGGGAAGTGATTAAATCCAAATACAAGGTGCCTGGAAGATCTTTTCCTTAAATCCCTGAGGGTGGTGTGGATGGTGGGTTCCTGCATATGTCAGTCTGTTGTAAGCTGGTTTGCTCTTTAATGATTGCTAAAAAGCCATCAATGATAGGTCTTTGACATTACACAGGGATGGTGTTCAGAAATGGTGCTGAATGTGACACAGCATAATCTTCTTGTTTAGAATAGGACACCTGGCTGCTGGTGTTTCAATATTTTGTAACACTGTGAAGAGTTTATATTACAGCATTGCATCTGGTTTTCCCCTTTTGATAAGTCACCAACAGCTGTAGTACTATTTCAAAAGGATGCATGGAGTAACTTCCCACATAAACCTCCGAACAAAGTCCACATTTGGAAAAACTAACATGTTTTTCCCTAAACAGAGATATTAATTGGCAAGAAATTCAGTGAAATCATTCAAGCAACTCCATTGTGAGTCTCAGGTTAAATCAAACAAGGTCTGCCACATCTGTACTTGACATTTGCTTTGAGTTACTGCTGTAAAACCAAAAGAAGGAAATTACAGGTGTCGTCTAGTTTATGAGAACTTTAACAAGTGGAAACAAATTAGTTGTTGTGCACATTCTCCTGCTGGGCTAATTGTTTCAAAATTTAAAAATACTGATTATGGGGAACCACTGAGTGTTTTTCTTTCTGTAGAAGAAGGCTATACAGGCAAGACAAAAACCCCTTAGCAATTGTTTGAGTTTACATTAATATAATAATCAACATTTAGCTAGTTTCTTCCATGTACCCTATGTTTTAAATATCAAGAGATGGGTCTAGTTAAACACTATTGCTCTGTTTTTCTGCTAGTTGAAATCTAATTCAGTGTTGTCCTGTGAAATTAAAATGTAATGAAGTAATGCAGCACTGAATGAGGTCAATTCACTTTTACACACACGGAGCCTCAGACAGATAATGCTTTTATTTTGTTTTATATTTTTTTTAAACTGTGTGCTCAGTGTAATTAAATGGAATTTATCCTGACATGCTTGTCCTAAAGGACAGGTGGAACTTTTGGGATGTCAAACTGCTTCCCTGTAATTTATTCATTTAATTATGAACCTGCAACCCTCCAGGGGGTGTGACATAATATTATAATACATAATGTTCCTGAGTACTAGATTTTCATTTGGCTCTCTGATTTATCTGACAGATGCAGTGGGAAAAGAAAACACATGTAGCTGGAAAATTCCCCATGGACTACATATATGCGTCTGCTAAAACGCACAGGTTATTTCAGTTAGCACTGACCTTAACTTATGTTGGAAATGTTTCCTTCTGAGTTGACTTTCTCTGGTGAATAAGATGGTTTAGTGCTTTATTTCTGAGTCTGCTTTTTGTCATTGTACTCTCCCAAAGCAAATGCACGTCAGATCTCAATATCAACTGCATTCACAAGAGATGCATACAATAACTCTTTTGTGAAGCTGTGGGTTACCTCTGCTGTCACGGAAGTTATAGAAACATAGATAGGCTCTACAAAAGATATCATTTATTTGTAATGTCAGAATAGATGCAGGATGATAGTTGAATTCAAAATTGAATTCAAACCTCTTGTACTCTTGGCCAATGCTTTTCCAAACCCCTTCAAGTTAAGCCTCCTTTCAATCCAAGTTAAATGAAGACAATGAGATGTCTTCGTTGTACGCTTCCTCAAGTATCACTGGAAAGCTTCTATTAAGGGAACTAGTTATTTTGTCAGTCTTCTACTAGAGGGAAGCAGGAAAGGGCCCACCTATTTTTTCACTAATGTTTACATATAATAATAATAATAAAGAACTCATACATGAAGTAAAATTGCTGCAAATTTTTGTCCTTTAAAATGTGCATCAGCAATTCAGCCTTTTGATTGCTGCAGTATCTTGGATGGTGTGGTAGTCTAAAATACCCCCAGTATGATTCTCTGGAATTTCAGTGTATTTTTCATAATATCAAATGAAACTGTGGGTGCTAAATTGAAATAGTTTCATTTTCTGTTCCCTTTGTAATTTATATTATGCCTTTTTCTTGTGACAGAAAATCCCCGTTGATAAGATAAGGATATGGGGGATGTTGCCTTCTCACTTCAGAGTTACTGTTATACAGAGCTAGCAAATTCAGTGGACTTGGTCTTAATTTGCATTAAAAGTTGCTTATGTGTCACTCAGTTTACAAAGATGCAGAATATGGATTAATGGACAAGCTTCAGCCAGTCGGAGCATGGAAAAATGCCATCTAGCCTCACAAAAATTCCCTCACATCATCACTGATTGTCATCAACATGTTCAGTCTGATCCACAGCCTTACAGAACACTTTAATTTCTTCCTCTGAAAGGACCAAGTTAATCTTTCATGAAACCAGAACACGGTTTTGGGAGGATATTACACCTGCTGCCAGGGTCAGATGTGATGTCTTCAGCCTCACAAGCCACTAAGTAGGTTTTTTACTGAGAGTGCTGGTAAGCAGTTTGTGGATGGCTCTTTTCATAACGCAGAAGGGAAAAGTGCTTGTGCAGAGCAGAGAAAATTGCGAAAAGCAGGTGTTACGGTTACTGAACACCTTAAATTCAAGTCAAAGTAGTATGGACTATACTACTCACTGCAAAAGCTGAGGCCTCTGCAAACAAAATATACCATAGGTACATATACAGCAACTGCTAATGCTTGTTTTCTTCTTGAAACACCTGCTCAGAAATATATCAGATAGCTAATTCATATCAAGAATAGCAATTGTCATTTTTCTCCCTGTTTATGCAGCTTTATAGCCTAATTGGAAGCATTTAGGTTCCAAAGTTGTTGCCATTACTACAAAATCATTCTGGAAGCTTTGCCATCTCCATGGCAACTGGCCTACATTTATTAAACATTTTGGTACCACACCAATGCTTGATGGTGTTCTTAATTTGAGATATTAATTTAATATATCTGTGCTTTACACTGGTATTTACATGTTTTATTTTCTTGCTACAATCATGAGAAAATTTTGATGCTGAGTAACGGCTTGCTGAAGCATAGCTCACACAGTGAACCAACTACCACAGGATGATTTAGCGTGGACTAGAGAATACGCAGTCTCACATTCAACAAAGAGGGTATGAAAGCTCTAATTTACCTCATGCAGCATAATGGTTTTGTGGGTCTAGGTAAACTATTTAAGAGAAATCAGTAGAATCTTTTCCAGTTATGTAAATGTGGGCAGACCCCACAGAAATCAGCAGCTGGGATCACTTAAGCTAGAGATGTTTTTTCTTAGCAAAATATTCTGATAGGAGTTTGAGACAGTACTAATGTGGGGGTGCAATACTGCCGACTTTGCTCTGGTGTGCACAGGAGGACCTTTTGGTGGGTCTGGTGAGCTGGTCCTCGTGCTGGGACAGAGGTGGAACTCAGGCGAGCATTACTCGTTCTTCATACAGATCAGTGTCTTTCTAACAATCCTCAAACAAAAGCCAGATGTGACGAACTGGTACAGAGATGGCTGCTCTCCCTGGGAAAACTCATTTCAACCATCCGTGTATGTAGGTGAAGTAGGGCCTGCGTTACATCCATGGAGCTAAGCCAGACAAATGAACTGTACCAGGTAAAAGCTCACTATAGATCCATTTCCTAAGGGCAGGGAGAGCCTGGAAGCCAGCTACAGCCAGTAGGATTTTCCTGAAGCAAAGCATTATGTGCTTGCATGGGGCTATGAAGAAGCCCCATTGATTTAAAAATTCCAAATATTTATTTTATCCTTATCTTCCTGAATGAACTTGCAAATAATATGCAGTGTAGTGGAAATGTGAAATATTACCCTGCTTCAAAGTGTATTAATATTTCCTGAACTTTTCAGTGTATGTGTTATTAATGCTATCATAGGGCAAGGGCTTTGTGCTGGGATAGGGGTGGAGATGAGGAGAAAATGCAGCAATATTTTCAAATACATTCTGCAAACTGTAGTTCAAAAGAGATGACATCTTCTGTAATTGCAGATGATTATTTTCTTATTTGTTTTCTGCCAGAAATATATTAAATTATACTTACTGCCCCTAGCTAGTCTGTAAGCCTTTTTTTCTTACTGGCTGGAGTCCCATTCCCAGCAATCCTTTAAATTCTTCATTTTTCATGCAACTACCTTGATTATCTATGCGTTTAGTGTGCTCAGTGGCTCTTCGTTGGTAGAACGGATCCCAAGAGTATCATTCTTTTTATTATATTTCACCGACGGGTAGACAGAATAGTTCTTCCTCTTTGGAGGTCAGAGAGAAATGATCTACTTACTCCCTTATAAATGGAGGATAATTCTGTTTTTGCTCAGCACTGAAACTTTTCTATCAGACACCTTCCTGGAGACAATACTATACAAGCCAGGTTTTTAGCAGATTTGAACACCGTCTGCAGTACCTCAATGAAATATCGAATTAGATCTGAAATTATTTTCTTCTGCACTAGTGTCATTTTAAGAGCACTTTATTCCAGGGGCTTTGATGCCGAATTTCATCCCACGGTGAATTCTTACATGTAAACTCTCAAAAGCAAATGTTACAATAGACTTACTAACTGGCCCTTGGTTCCAGTGGTGCTGCTTGCAGGCTCAGTTCAAAAGCAGGCTCGATGGGGATAAGACCATAAGCACATACTCTTTTTACACTACCAACCTTAAAGCTCCTCTGTAATTTCTACTCCCCCAAAGCTGCATTCTGCTCTTGCCAAAAACATACATTAAGAGGGTGAGAATAGCTGCTCTTAGGAAATGTGAATGGAATGGGGAGTGGATTGTGCTGATGAAAACTCAGGCAAACGTTTCTGTGTACTGTGGCTGCTAAACTCAAATTACCTGGTGAGCTGGGAATTGGGAATGGATGGATACAAGTGTCTAATCAAGATTTGTTTTAAAAATCACTTTGAAAATACTTGTGACTCCCTCCTTTTGCCTCCTCTGAGCCTTCACACTTTTAAATGGTAACCAGTTTTGACTTGATACAACCTCACTGAAATCAGTGGAGAATTTTAATTAAATATAACAGCATTTAGAACAGGATCCAAATGTTTAGTATTGGGAATAAAATTAGAAAAATCTGTGCAGTTTTCAAATAAGTTTTTATTCCAGAAATGCACAGAAACTCTGAAACTGTGGGTGCTCTCCTGGTAGATATATAAATGGCTTCCTATGACCTCAGTGACCAACCTCACTCAGGTAATGAAGAGCTTGTTCTGAACAGTAGACAATGAAGGCAACAGCTGATCCAGCTGGTGGTTCCTGAGTTTCTTGGCACCAGATCGGATCTGAACAAGCCACTCATTCAAGAGTTTTCCTTTAAAAAATACAGTAACATTTCATAAAGCTTTTAAAATCTAGACTTCTTCATGAAATATTCATAGTTTATGAAAAGGTATAACTTTGCAAGGTATGTTGTTTGCTTCGGTTAATTTTTTTCAGGTATGAGAAAACAAAAGCCAAAAAGCTTTTACCTTTTTACCTAAAATACACTCTTAAAGTTTTTTTTCTCATCACCTTGTAGATACATGTGTGTAAGGTTTAAGATATAACTTTAGAAATTAAATACAAACTTTTTAGATCCAGTGAGTAGAAACATACTCTATAAATAATGTATTAAAAAATTGAAGCATATTTATCATGGGATTGTGAGGCAGGTTAATCTATACAATGAAAGATGGGTCTCTTGTCTGGTTCCAGTAAGGCCAAACTAACTGTCGTTTCTTACAGTAACTGGTAAAGAGTGGGATATAAATGGTTAGGATACATCAGGATGATGTACGGTATAGCTACAGAGCGGCTTATAGTATTGCCTTTATCTCCACTGCATACATTCTGTGGCTTAAAAATTATGATTTATATTAACATCACTTCCATGGGGAATAGAAATAGAATGCTATAACTAAGAAATGCAAATATACTTATGAACTCATTTTCTTTTCAGCATTTCATATTAATAATGTCCATCTTGGTTTCATTTCATATTTAGAAACCACAAAAAAAAGTATGTAGAATTTACACTTATTAAAAATGACTTTTAGCTGTACCCAAAAGTAGTCTGCAGTGTTACTCCATTGTTGTTTTCTGATGAAAAGACACAAATCTGAAACCTAACAAAATAATTTCTTAACTGTTTAATAGTGACTTGGAAGTCCTAAAAGGAGGTGTGGTCACAGAAGGAGGGGGACATATTCATGTTTCACATCAGTATCACAAAATCTTACTGTTTACATACATCTAGTGTTTAGAATTTACATGTTATTCTTGTTAGGGATAAAGGTACAGCATCAATGTTACCCTTCATCTCCATGGGACCATGGCACCATGGGACACCACTGATAGGTGGGCTCTGCTTGCTCCTGCCATTAACTTTCAGAAGGTT
>NW_010387754.1:13651-19423 GCF_000710305.1 Buceros rhinoceros silvestris
AGAAATGCAACTACAAGAGGAGTTGGGTTCAGCTTGCAGAACTGTTGGAAAAATATTTCCTTCTAAAAAATGGTAGTTTTTAGACAGATAGATGAGCAGGGGGAGAGGAGGGAAATGCTGAGACATCCATGATGTTTGACTGCTGTCGCACCAAATTGGTCAAGTATAAAACCAAATCCTAAGATGAAAACAAAATGACCTGATGTTGTGAAAACATTGTGTTATAAAAAACACAACTGCTTCAGAAAGAGTGCTTCTACAACATTTTTTTCTATGAAATGGATGAAGGATTTTCCTCTTGAGTGGAACAAAGCAGGAAACTTCACTTTGCAAAAAAATACTGAACTTTCAAACTTAGTATTTGTCCCACATGTAAGAACTTTCAGATACTTGACAGAAAAAAAAGAAAAAGAGAATGTCAAATAGCTCAGAGATTCTAATATGGAGGCTGAAAGTCTCTGAAGAAAGAATGAGGACATGACTACCAAGTCCTGGTATGAAAAATGAAGGGGATTTTTATAGATATTTGGCACTGCAGCTGCTTACTGTTTGGCACAAAATGCTGATCTTTTAAAATCATTTGTGTCATAGAAAGTCAAATTCTATATGTCAGCATTAGGAACATACACAAAGTGCATATTGGCAAGCAGGATGTATGATATCTAAGAATCCAGAAAATAAATTTTTGAAGTGTTTGTGAAAAAAATAAAATCATCATATGAAAATTTGTAACAATTTTTAATTTGGACCTGATCCTTGAAGGTGGTTATAATAACAACTGCTAGTACATACAGCAATGCTCAGGGCTATTTCTTGTTGTTGCTGATTATTGAAGTATTGGAGAGCTTGTTTCTGCATGTGGCTTAGGAAAGCTTAGGAAATTTATTACAGGTTGAAGCAAAAAGCAGTGATTACACACAGGAGTCCATTTTAATTCTGACAGTGATCCTCCTTTGGAAAAGAGCGTACATTATGAAATAATAACATCAGTGATGATGATCCATCACGTAACACAGAAGACATTAAAAGAAGGTGATATTTACCACAGCACATTATCCTGGAGATTGACAAGACTCAGAAAGAAAAACAGCAAAGCAGACTAAGCCCCTGAACTTCTTAAGGGGATCTGCATGGTCAGAGAGAGTGTGATGTCCAAGTATAAACAAATATATGAATGGCATTATTGCTGATTTTACAAGACTGGGACAAAACCATGTTGAACAGACAAGTGTGTAAGGAAAGCACAAAAGACATGCGCATAGTAAAGTGTGAGCTATTTCTACTGCTCTCCCTGAAAATAGTGGGTCCTTTGTAACTTCTTTTATACAAGTAGACCGCAAAACATGACATACTTTCCTGCAATCTAGTTAATACTATAAATATTTCTATTCAGAATGAATTTCACAAGAGAGGGAGATAATACATAATAAAATATGAATACCAGTTTCATTTTTTCATGGTAATAATAGATGAAAAATTCCATCATAAAAAAGAGAATTGATCAGTGAAACTCTTTGCATATTCCTGAGCAGAGTTCTTTGGAGATGAAAAGTCAGTGAAATTTTCCTTTATTTCTTTTAACTCTGTGATGATTCCCATTTTCTTATGGGAATAATGGGGACATGTGACATACGGGTCATGGGGACATACAGCCGCAGCAGACTTTTTTGTTCTAAATAGCTGACTGTGAAGCAAAATCTTAGTGGATATCGTATCCACTGAGACAGCTGTGGTGGCTGCTAGTGAACTGGTGAAACCATGCAGCAATTATATTTACTCTGATAAGAGGGGCCTGTCCTCTAGTCTCAACTCTTTCTGAATTCCCTTTGTACTTTGGTTCTTCACAGGGAATTACAGAATTCAGATATTTGTTGAATGAAAAAAGTGTCTGTTGCTCTAGGGTGATAACTCAAACATTTCCTTTGAGTTAGATTTTGGAGATGCTCTTAAATCTTGTACTGTGAGATAATATCTACATTTGATCTTTTTGCACCCTTCTGGCAACCTTCCTGTTGTGAACATTGATAGCCTATTACTCTTGTTTACTGTTGTTTACAATCAACTATTTTGCTAAAGGATCCTCTCTTCTGTTGCCTATAAGGAGGGATCTTGCCAGAAAATGCAAGAATTGACAGAATTGCCTTTATTCATGCCTTTGTGGGCTCCCTCAGAAATTGCAAGCACCAACTTGAAGAATAGGGAAAAAAAGTAACGTAAACTTCTGAGGGTGGGCTTTTTAGTCTGATAGTCTGATACTTTAATAAGACTTCTCTCAATCTGGAGTAATGTGGATCCATGCTGGAGCTCTTTTGCTTGGACCTGTTTCACTATTTCCAGTTGTTTTCATACTTAGGTTGATTTTAATGAGGAGGTTAAGAGAAAAAAAGCAGCGTTGGAGTATTGCAGTAAACTTTGGTGTGTTTTTTGCCTTTTCAAGACGGTCTGAAATTCATGATGAGGATATATGAAAAAATTAATTATTTTATGTCAAGAATGGTAATTTGTACAGGGACTATACACAGAGATATGCACTGACTGTCAGAAGAGGTGCTTCAAGGTGAGGATATAGGGGCCAGTGATAAATAAAGCACAATTTAAAATAAAAAAGCAATGAGAAAATATTACCCTGCAGGTCATATGGAAAGGGATGCCAAGTTCCCCAATCATAAGGTTAGTGCAGTCTGAGAACTAAAGATAACAAGAACTAAAGAAAATATTTGAGGAATGAGAGGCTGACCTTTTAGCTCAGAACCAACCCATAAATTCTGAGCTTCTGGATACATGGACATAGACTTCCTACTTTCATGGACCATATCTTCTAATGCTTTATCCAAGGCTGCTCTTCCCTAGACAGAGGAGTCTGGATATGTTTTTATTTGTCATGGTGTAGATGGAAATTCTAAACCAATGCACTGAGAGTGATTAAAGCCTGCAGACCACTTCCACAGAGGATACTACAAATGTTTAGTCATACACAGTATTATAAATATAAATTGTCATTTGAGAATTTATCCCATCACCATGCCTGTTATTCTTTATCTGTGTGACAGTTGCTGAAATGCTATTCTCTCTGCAACAGAACTCAACTTTTGCTTTGTGGCAGGGTACTTCAAATTTTTTTTTTACTATGAGTAATTGACAAAATACTAGAGATGTTGAAATCCTAGTTCTCAAACAACTCTGTTTCTGTTTAAACTAGAAAAGTCAACTCGGATAATTATCTGAATGTGACATAGACAGTTGGCTTCATGTGTTGGATCTCATACAGTGTTAAAACAATTGAGAGAATTTGGCATTAATGCCAAACCAAGAGAGCAGTTGCTGTGGTGTACTTGTCTTCAAGAGCAGCACGATCATCTGAAAGTTAATATGGTGCCTTTGGCTTTTTGGGGAGCAGTCACATGACCCATTTGCACAGAAATAATTTTCTGGTTTTGATGCTGCTTAAGGGCTAGAGCTTTTTAGAGTGGTAATATATTCCTGATCTTTGAATGCTGGACTTCAGCCTGTTATTGTTGACTGTTAATTATTTTCAAACCCAATGGTTCAAAAGGCTTATGTATATTTCAATAGTAGCTGCAGACAAAAAAAAAAAAAAAGAATTGCTTTTGTCTTTGAATGAGTTGGTGTATTTTGCAAAGGAAGAGTGTTATGCAATAACTGCTCATTTGAGAAGTAATTAACCTTCTTATGCTATTTGCATTATTAATGTACTAGTTATCATAATATCCTAATGTATCTGAATTTCTATTAATGTTTTCTTCACTAAATAAATAAAAGTGATTCAAGTAAAGAGATGACATTTGTTTAATTGTTCATCAGGATTCTTTTTTTTCCCCCTCATCCCTGATAGTTTGTTAAATAGAAACCCTTAAATGGATGGCATTTCATGATAGGTTTTGAACCTAATTATATCAAATGTCATAGCATTATTTATTTAAAAGGCTTTTCAAGATTACTGTACAAGGGGAAAAATGTGTTTTCTTCTTTTTAAAGTGCTTAAAATTTTCTATTAAGCTCTTCTAATTTGTTTAGTGCTTTCACAAATGACCCCAATCAGATTTACTCTTATAATCCTTTAAAAATGTTTCCTTTAAAGGTAGTTAGTCTTGTACCCATTTTCTACTACTGCTTCTTCCTTTTACAGAAAGATATCCTAGAACTGGAATCAGCATAATGCTGTGCCTTCTCTGAAACACTTGGCAAGGTTTGCAAGTATTGAGAGCATAAATGTCGTCACATGAAAGAAGCAATGACCAAAGTAGTCTATAGGTTTCTCTTTAATTAAAAGATACTCCGGGAAATAGAAAAATTTAAGCTCTATGTAAAGCACATATACTTTGGTGAGGGAAGAAAGTCGGTGTCTTAGTATGTGCATTGGCTGTAACCTGGGGCTCCTACAGCTTTGTGGTGTACCAAGAGGGATAAAGAAGAGCCTAAGGACTACTCAGCATATAGAAATAGCAAGAGTGCTGCATAGGCAGACTGTGTGACAGGAGCAAGTAGAAGGAGTTGTGATTTAAATAACTTGTATTCCACAGCACTTGAATTACTCTAGCCAGAAACAAGGTATTAAACTATGACTTAAGAAAAACTAGAAAAAAAGGGTAAAAACTATGATTCAAAATTTTAACAATTTTTATCAAAAGCCAAGAAGTCTTTTGTTTTGACAAGTTAAATCTAATTGTTAAAATGACTACTGAAAAATAGAATCCAAATAGTGTTTTCAGCAACACCCCCACCCCCCCAACCTTGTCCCCAGATAGTGATTTAAACTTTTCTACAAAAATGGGTTAGTGATACAGTCACTCTTCATGGAAAACACAGATGGAGACTAGCCAGCTCTACTGGCACTGCTTAGACATTAATTTCTTATGAATTCCTTGGGTTTCTACAGGAGGCAAGCTAAAACAATTCAGGTGTCTTTAACCATTCTCTAATGTCCTGCTCTGAATTTTGCCCAGGAAAAGCTCAATTAACTCTAAACCATAAAAGCATAACACTTTTTTCTGAACCTTTTTTTTTTTTTAGTGGGCGTATACCATTACAGAAATGCTTTTATGAATGACCACCCTTTTATTTGGGGCTCTACAGCATTTAATGAACCCTGGTCATTATGTCTGACTTAAACAAAAACCCCAACAATTTGTGAGGCTTCCATCTTCAGATTATCAGTTTACTATTATAGTTCAATCCAGGCCATCTCTTATTTATAGCTTTAGTCTCTGACTGGTTTTTCCCAGATTCTTCCTCAAAGCTTATACATTGAAATCAGAGAAGCTTTGCTGATTGATACCTGCTAAGTCATCCTTTCAGAATGACACACATTATGTCACAGTAGACCAATACTGCTGTGGTAAGCTACAAATGTAACGGTGAAAGCTGAATGAAATAATGTGGTTTGTTTTTTTTTTTCCCTTAATATGTTGAGTCCTTGCTTGCTTGGAAATCTGAATACTTGTTCTATTTCTAAACTAGTGTTTGTAAAAATCACATTTTTCAGCACCCCCAATTTGTGCACAATATCTTATTTGCAACTATAAATGCAGCTCAGAGAGGCTCCCAACTGCAGGGAACCCAACACAGAAATGGATGTGCGTCTGTGTATTTATTTAAAAAGTATTTTAACATTAATGGTAAAAAAAGAGATCAAATAGAATCTCAATGTCCAAATCTATCTGTTAAATTGCTCAAAGTATTTGAACTGCAATAGGTGTGTGTGCCAGTTTGAAAATGGCACTGGCTGCGTGGCTGAGCTTTTTGTCTTCCCTT
>NW_010387754.1:19886-32780 GCF_000710305.1 Buceros rhinoceros silvestris
CTGTGCGTCCTGGGAAGGGAAGCGATATTCAGACACGCCTCCGTAAACAAGCGCATAAAAAGGGGCGTGTCAAGACACTTGCTCTCACTCACTCTCTGTTTGAACCGCGGCACTTTTGAATTCAGATGAACCGCAGGACTTTGAATTTCCGCCCCCAGGACTGACAGAATCTTTCATCAGAGAGGGAGAAGAACCTCCACAGTACCTCCACATCCCTGAAGCAGTAAAAGATGCCTCCTACGAAGCAGGTAGATCTTTCTGCTTGCTGATTACCGGTGAGGGTGGTTTTGTTTTGGACTGAATTTCAATCCGGCAACAGGTGAAATTGGTTGTAAGCCCCAGACTCTGCATGGAGTGGACAGATACCAGTTCCAGATGCTCGGCACAGAGCCTTCCGCAGATGCGGGGAACCCACAGGCATTTCCCTGGAGAACCAGTCAGCTTCCGCAGTGCAGATGGAGGGCGTGCTTGGAATTTTGCCGTGGTAAACTCAAGTCCTCTCCCAGCTACTCCGGAGGAAAAAGGACTACATTCACCTCACGGAGGTTTGCTCAGGAGAAGTTTTCTTGGACTGAAAACTTTTGTGAGGTGACGGACAACTCCTTTCCTCCCCACTCCACCGGCGGTGCGACCGTGTGGTGGGTCCTTTGTGTTGTAAGCGGGAGATGTGGGTCTAAATGGGAGCCTGTATTATACTTGTATATGCTTATTTATTTATTTATCACTCTCTCCCTCTCTCTTTCTCTCTTTTCCAGTCCTGCTTAACTTTTAAATGGTTTACTTTTGGGCTTTTCACTATTAAAACTCTCCTGGTCTCACCCCTTTACATTAAACCTGTGTTTGTTTTTCCTTTGCCTAAACAAAGCCTTGGATTCAAGCTGTAACGAGCTGCTGAGCTTCCATGTGGGTTTGCTGGGTTTACATTCCAGCCAAACCCCTGCCGTGGTGAAATCCTTTTGGTTTAACAGCCACATAGTTTTAACCTGCGACAGTGTGTGCATCAGAACAATTTATTTTTAAAGTTATGAGCCTTTCAATTGTCAGTTGTCATGTTGCAGATGAAGTTCGTTTTATTTTGTTAGGATTCTTTAGTCCTTCAAGTTCTGAGCAAATACCACCCCCCAAAAGATCCAAACTAGAAGCTGATGCTCTGTGTTGTCATGTTTGAGTGCTACCCTGTAGGGAAAGCTACCCTTTACCTTTCAGCTTTAAACACTTACATATAAAAATGTTGAATCTTCACCGGGGAAGGATTCTTTTCCCTGCTCTGTCTCACATGAATCTGTTTGACGGCTGGTACCAGAAATACACCAGAAATACACCAGTACTAAAACTACTATTGAAAACCACCTGTTGAGAACCATTACAACAGTTGCAGGTATCAGTTTAAATCTCTGTGGCCAAGTACAAAACAATCATTTGGGAGGGGTTGCCATTGAATTCTCACTAATTATCACTTAAAAGGTTCTGCAATGAGTGCTGATTGTTTCCCTGCTTTCCGTCCCAAACTTCTCCAACTGTTTTTCAGTTCATACCTTCACCCTTTTCCAGATTAAACCAGAATCAAAAGTCTGCTACATCCTTAGAACATCTGTTCCTGTACTATTTTTACCTTGACTATAAGATTGCAATTATCGTCTAAAACTGCTATAAAATTATCCTGCATGTGTTGCAAATATCATAAAGAACTTTTAAAATATATTGCTAGATTTACAGGCATACTTTAGTGTCTATGGCTAAAAATAATTTATGTATCATAGTAGTCTGAATGGATCTAAATTACTAAGTTACTGGTACATCCTCTTTTGTAGGTTAGGATTGTAGAGAAATTAAAGCAATTTGCTATTTTCCCCTAGGATAAAGCAGGGACTGGGGTTTCCCAAAGCCTGCTGATACCAAGGGATATACCAAACGTTTGTTAGAGGGCACAGGCTTTGCTGAGTTATGAGGAAGCCACACCTAATTAAGCATTGCTTCTGCTGCCCTGACCTCTTAGCCACAACTCTGGATCTAGCTTCAAGCTACCTGTGACAATTTGTCCAATCCTTTGCGAGGCAAGCTACACCTTAGAAAGGTTCACAGAAAAATGCAGAGACAGGAACTAAATCTGTCTGTGAACAGCTTAGTAATCAGTATATCTGACTACATATTTCTGACCATGGCATAATTCTCCAAACTGTTTGATCTTAGGCTTGTTAGACCTCCATTGGAAAAAGCCATAGTAAAGAACTTGCAGGCTTTTTTGCCGCCAGCAATTTTGCCCTTCCTCCTTCAAATCATATTGGCAACCTGTGAAGAATGTGAATTCTGTTTTTTTCCTCCAGTCACAACCACACCAACAATTGCTTGGTCCTAAATAATTGATTTTTATTTTGGTGGCAGTTGTCATAAGAATGAAAGGCAGAGAGAGAGAGAGAACTGAAGAATTGACAGCGCCCTGAACTTCAAAAGCACACCAGTATGCTTTAGTTTCTATGAAAACCTTTCAGACCTTTCCAAAACCATTCATAAATCCTGACATCTCAGCTTAACTACACCATAAATGAAACTGCTTCTTAACTCACCTTATCACATAATTCCCTTTCTCTGAAATCCAATCATTTTCAGATTTAGAACTGGCAAAATATCTGTGTAACATCTGAAATGTTAGAAGGATTTCTATACAACCCTTCTCTCAGAGTTGGGGATGGCATTATTATTCTTTACTTACTAGGTTCAAAGAATTCATTTCACAAGACTTTTAGATCCATGTTTTTAATTCTGAACCTCATCTGCAGATATTCTGTCTTTCAGAACTGGCATCTTTAAGAATAATACTAAGAGTGGCAACATAAATACCAGCTACTTGTACCACTGCAGAATAAACCCAAACCACCTGCATTTGGTTGGATTATTTCTCCCGTTGTATATAATACAACAATCTCCATAACCTGAGGCACTTGTTGCTAATGGAATAACTGAGGTAGATGATTTTTTTCTGAGTACTTAAATAGCAGAACACTCAGTCAAAACAGAACATATTTCTGCATTTATATTACATTACAAGCATGAAAATGTGAGGGCTCTTTTTACAACAAAGCTTATCATCACACCAGTAGTAAATATCAAATTTATACTCTGAAGGCCCAACCTGGTGAAATGTTGATCCCATCCTGATTCATCAGGGATGAGTACAGTTGTCAGTAAAGAGCCTTCCCTTACTTATCTGTGTATCAGAGCTTTTCCATTTTTATGTATCAAGGGGAGAAAGGGCTAATGGAGATCATCTACTTGTTATTCCCCCGTTCTCTCCCACCTTTTGATCTGAATGAATTCCACGTCACCTTCTTCCATTTTCACACGTCCAAATAAATTTCATCAAAGATAGTAGCAGGACAAAGAGGAAATAGAAATTCAGTAGAATCTGAAGCTTGGTACAGGAAGATTCAGAAGAAAAAGCATTGCTTTAAGAGCATTGTAAATGTCATTTAGTCAAATTGAGATAAAAGACATGTGTTGTATTACCTATCAATCCAATATTATTTAATCTAATCCAATTTAGGAATAGATACAATACTAAAAAAGAAAAGGACATCTGCATTGATTCTGAATCTCCAGGAAGCATTGATTTAGAAAAGTATGTAATTTTCTGTCATCATACTTGGGGATAAAGGTCTGAACCGTCTTCTGTAAACCACTGTAAGTACATTACTTTATGAATTGCAATTGTTTGCTTAAAACCAGATGGTGTTCTGAGAATTCCAGAAGGTGTAATGTGTATCTAAAATATTTATTTTCTTTGTACAGATAAATGAGGCTAGTTTATCTGAAAGGCAGCACTCTTTGTATTCCAGCTTCATGAGTCAGAACATCACCTATTTGCTATGGGCTCGTTCAGTGACAGAGGCGTTCAGGATTCGCTCCCTCAAAACAAAGATAATAAGGGTAGAAAACTGTAGAAGGATGGTTCCTTTTTTTTTTTTCCTGGCAGGTTCCTACAGCTCCAGATACCTGCTTCTTGATATAGGAAGATTGGTAGATTTAGCATGTTTGTGTTCCAGGACTCTGAAACTAATGTTTCCCTGTCAATAGCAATAAACTAGTAACAGTCTCTACTACCTGCTGTGCCAAACCTGTATTGAAGGGGAAAGGACATGTGGAGGAAAGTGTACTCTCCAGAGCTTGAATCACTTCAAATTATTTGTTATTAGTGTTGTTCTCGGCCATCCTCAGAGGTTTTATTCAGTCCCTGAGGAAAAAAACCCTACCAGCCTCTCTTCCCCAAATAAATATTATGCTGGTCTATGAATAATGTAATGTGATTTTTAAAAAACCAACCAAACCACACCACCTATTTTCTTGATAGCTTATGGACATGAGCTGCATTTGGGAACATATTTTGGAATTTATGGTACTGGAGTTAAAGCTGTCATCTTTTAAATGTTTGCAGATCTTTTGGAGTTGATGGATTGCTAAAGTGTTTGCATATAATGAATACTAGATTACACAGGTAATGCAAAGCATTTTCAATTCTAGGCTGATGTCCCCACTCCCATCCTTCACCTTTTTTGTCTTTCTTTCTATGAAGAGTAAAAATAAACAGAAAGTTCATATACTGAAAAAAAAAAAGACAGCTTGAATTTCCAGGTAATGATTCAGAATGGAAGGGAATATTAACTTTTAAATCATACTTTTAAAACAGTTTCCATTTTTTTAAAGTGAGGAATTCCATTTCAATGGCATATAACATTTTCTGCCTTGTATGCAATGGCAGAAGAAATGGTAGAGTAGTCATCAACTATTCCGTTTTTTCTTGACAGAATGTTATCCAATAACAAAAGTTTGGTTGTATATGTTTATTTCTCATTTGAAGAAGTGGTTAATTGTGTAATAAAATATAAAAAGCGAGATAAACTCAGGTGTTATGATATGCTAAAGCAGCTTTTTACAGTATATCTTAGCATCTTTCATGCATTTCATATGGTGGGGTTTGTAATAGCAGTCATGCTCCTGTGTGAAAAAGGATGGCCAAAACTACCTTGAATTTTGATAATCAAGACAGAGTATATTAAGCGTGCCAGGAGGATAATTTGATACCTTTGAATAAATGAAGACAATCTAAGCTATTGGTTTCCTGTTTTCTATAGTCACTACTTTTTGGTCTGTCAGTCTTTTGTGATGTTCAGCAGCATGCCACTGGCAAGAATGGCACCAGTGTCTTTCAGCAATGTTTCTCTTGTTTTACTGCTGCACTGTAATTTGCTTCCCCATGACAACAATACTTTAGATCAGATTCAAAGATGAGTCAGACTGATCTTGTGCAAATCTGTATCTGATTTATAGATCACCACCTTAGGAAATTCTGTCTGGAAACCTCTATTGATGGACGGCATTTCCAGATAAGCCAGACATGAGCACACGCATCAGAAGTAGAAAAGTAAAGAGCTGAATGCCCGTAATGTGTGTTTCTCCTCAATGGTCTTTTGCTAAGTGTATTGCTTCCATTTCTCTCCACATTAGGCTCTCTTTGCATGTTACCTGCAATTATAAAGAAGCTATCTGGTCATTTTAGTTCTTATAGCGGACTGTTATCATAGTGCATACTTATATCAATTCCAAATGGTGCTTGTTGCAAGCCCTCAAGCGTGTTATAACATGTCAGAAGCACGTTTAACACAGCTGCCCTCAGGAGCTGTGGCAATCTGAGCATTTCAGCAGCTCATATGATCAGAACCTTTATTTTGAAGAGCGCTTCAGTATCAGCAGTGTTGGAAATCACTCATCCTTAGCAGAGTGAGAGCATTGTACTAACAGCGTATAAACAGGCAGAGCACGGGCTCAAACTGGTCTGCGTATAAGCATATAAACTGTTCTGAATGTTTGAGCTTGGGGGATATCGGTAACAAGAGACTTCAGAGAGGAGGGGCAAGGAAACATGCTACGTGTGTTTGCTCTTCCCTAGCTATTGATCATGTGGGATTTTAAAGTGTCTGCTAGAAAATACTTTCTGCTGAATCATAACTGCTGTCACATAGCATCAACTACTAGCCAAATCTAGTAAACAATTATCATACTGAGGGGGGCTAGAAATAAATTTATACCAGTTATATTGGAGGAATTCCTTGCATATGTATGACAACACTTCTCTTTCAGCCAAGACAGACTGCCACAGAAAGGAGATAATAGAGGTCAAGGGCTTCTCTTTCTTTCTGGCTACCGTTTTCCTTTTCTTCTTGCTTTCTTCTGTCCCTTTGTCTCACCACAAATCAATATAGAATGAGATTGGCTTGTTGGACAGCAAGCTGGTACCTGATGAAAACAAATTAAATGGAAGTGGGAAGCAAAAAATAGAGGGAAATTTCTTATGTGTTGAAAAAAGTTCAGCTATGTTAACCATATTAGACATTCAAAAACAGTTGAAAAAGTCATTGCGGCTTTCTGTATCCATCATGTTACTCTGCAGAATATGTAGGGTTATTTTTAAAAATAAATACCACTGTAAATGTATTTTTTCCCCTTTGCTACATTAAAAAAATGCACACATTTTTTAGCGGTGGAACATTAAAAGAAGAGTTGTTGTATTCGTGTCATAAATAAAACACCCACCCTCTCAGCCTTAAATACCCCCAGGCGCACTTTTCAGTGACTGATGACATGCGCTCTGTATGCATAACTACACTAAAGTTAGGTTTATTCTGTGCCATAATAATGCATATTAAAGATGTATATCATAAAAGGACCTGTGATGTGGATTGTTTTCTGCAGTATTCCCAGGCCTGAGGGGTTAGTCAATGTAAGCAATACAGGATACTCCACACTTCGTAGATGAGTTGGTGCAAAGAAAACACAAATGAGAACATCCAATATGAAACTGAGCCAAATGATTTGACTCCTGAGCTGACTTACAAAACAAACGATGCTGGTTTGCATTGTTATAAACTCCTCTTTCCTTTGTGGACTCTTCTTCCCTGACAATGGAATGTGTCTTTTCTGAGTAACAACCGATTCATGCTTCCACAGTGAAAAGGTACCTTTGGAGCACCTAGTTTAAATTCCATTCTATCACAGGGCATTTACATTTCACTACGCTGTTTTGATAGCTTCTTTAAGCATATGTTCTTCACCTTATCTCAAGCCTATACTATTCGCTCAAGTAATTTAAAGTTGGAGACAGGAAGATTAAGAAGTGACCAATCCAGCTGATGTTCTTTAAGCTATTGCATAAAGCAAGCCGCTAAGCTGGATGGCAAGCCCCAACACCCCCAACACTAGTAGGTGAGCCGGGTGCCCGTCCTGCTTTGAGTGGAAGGTGAGCAGTCAAATGTCCATGTATTATTCAAAGCATCAGAATACTCCAAGTATGAAAATTCGTATGCACACAAAGAGTTTCTTATCTCATGAGCTGGAGGTGGGAGGTGATTTAAACAATTTAGAGGTGATTTATATATCACTTAGGGTGATTCAAACAGAACCCTCCACAGCTCTCCCACAGCTTTCTGAAATAGATAAACAGTGTTTAATCTGTGAGGCCATTTGTAAAGGAAAATTATTTTTTTATGTTCAATAAACAAAAATTAATTAATTCATTATTTATAAAAGTCATCCTAATTTTACAGAACAATGACAGTAAAATCAGAACAATGTGCTCCTATTTACAATGGAATTTTTATAAATCCTTTCCCTGCTAAGTCATATTTGAGGGGATTTTTAGCAGTTTCACCCATACTCACAGAATGCAGTCTGCTCAGAATAGTGAGTGACTTTCTCCTAATTCAATAAGCTGTTCAACCACAGAGCATTGACAACTGCCTTTGTGAAATCCAGTGTGAATTGACTTGTGAAAGTCAATTAGAATTCAGTATTTGGTTAGAGATTCTTACGCACACAACATCCAGACACCTCGTCAGTCAGATTCTCTCAACGCGGATGTGTGTGGATTTATTTTACCTATAATTTGTTTATCTACCCTATCACAGAACAAAATCCTTCCAACATTTAATCCATTGTCCTTCAGCACTAGAGGTAACTTACTCAGCCCTCCACAGCCTTTTTTTTATCAGCGTGCTGAATTCCTGCTTGTAGATAATTGTATTACAATATGCAGAAAATCCATAGGAGCAGCAGTAGTAGTAGTCCAAACCCAGTGCTGTATTTCTATGTTCCTTCTTAATGAGCAATGAAGATTTGATTCCTCCACCCCTCGCTACTACCAGTCCTTCAAAGTCAGCTACAGCTGTTCCTTGTCAAACTGGCTGAAGGCTTTTATGGGCACATAACGAGCATGGCACACCTTGCACAGGTTCAAACTGTGCAAATGTAAAGTATACAAGGATTTTTGCTGTGTGATGAATAATTACCACAATGTGGACCACAAAGAAATTGAAGTGAGGTTCTAGATTTTCATATACAAGGAAAAAAAAAGACAGATTGGATCAGACCAGAAAACTAATAATAAACAAACCACGAAACAAATCCATACAAAGTACATATTTTCAGAATTTCTGCAGGAGAAGCTGTAAGATTGTATGTTTTTAGGTTATTCAAGCTTCCTTTTATCCTCTAGGCTGCCCTGTACCACACTGCTGTGTTTCCCTACTCTTCCTGTTCCTTCGGTCCCATTTTTCCCTTTAGCATGGCAGATGAAATTGCAGCATGCTTTGAAGTCATCACCATCACTAACCCTGCATCTTTTGCTTCTATTTTTTGAGAATAGACATGTAGACCTTCTCACCACTATCATAAACCAAAATCAGCCCAATGTTTCTGAGTGCGCTGCCCAGTGCCACGCAGCAGCAAGGGCAGTCTCCCATCCACTGCCATCACACCACCCCAGCCAGGGAGCACCCAGGGGCAGCCCCAGCCCTGGGCTCAGCCACCTCTGCTAGAAACAGGCGGGGGCCCAGATTTGGGTCATATTGTCCGACCCACTAACTAGTGACTTTTCCAGGGCCACAGAGGTACTTCTGAAAGAACACCACAGCAAAAGGCTTCCTAAATACAGTGTTACCATCTGCAAAAATATACTAATAACATTTTTACAAATCCATCTATCTTCCCCTGGTGTCCCTGCCTCCTCCTGAGTCTGACTGAGAATGTAATCTGAAATGCTGTCTTAAGTATTTTAATAAGATCTGAATACATGATCTCTACCTGCAGAAATATGAATTATGTTCTCCTGATACAGAGCCTGATTTCATATAGCCTCTATTATTGTGCAGATACTCTTCATTTCTACTGTCTTGATTATTCCTGTCAATATCTCTTTTAATTTGCTCTGGTATTCTTCACATAGAAAAGCTTTTCTTGTGTCTTTGATTTACTTCTACAAACCTTAATGTGTGTCTTCTGGTAGCTGAACTTACCCCCTTTCTCTTCTCATTTTCTCATCAGCAAATGTCAGAATTACAAATATACACTCTAAAGAATCCAGGATTTCTGTGCAACAGAAATAAAAGTAAACAGTGGTACAGCCCGGTCTACTGGCCATTTCGCTGTTGCCGAAAACGCCAGGTGTTTTAAGCAGGGCAGCTTTGCTTGGCAGCATTACGCATAGATGGCCATAATTCCCGGGCAGCGTGTTCGTGCTCCCAGGATACCAGTGTTGTGCTTTGTTGAATGAACTGTGGCAGTGCAGACACCCCGACTGCTGGCACAAAGGGCCCTGCACAAGCACCGGACAACAATCAGGCCGACGCGCCGGGGCTATTTGGTGCCTCAGAGTCACGGTCCGTGAGCTGCCTGTGGTCAGTGCGTACTCACTGAAATGCCCACAGCTCATATCCGAGGGGGGTATAAAAGGAGCCCTGCCAGAGGACCACTTGGAGATGGTCCTCTGTGGGGGTGGTGCAGTTGGGGACTCTCCCCTCGGACCAGGGTGCTATCTGAGGAAGCTTTCTGGGACTGAGTGAGCCCTCATCCCCTGTGGTGAGTGACCATTGGCTTGGATACCCTTGAGTGGGAGGTTTTCCTCTTGTATGAGTGAGTGTGTACATGTATGGTTCATCTTCCTTAAAGAGTGTGCTTTGGTGCTCAGGAGTCCGATCCTGTAATAAATAGTGGTCTGGTGGTGGGCTGGGCAACTTCAATTGCCATAAATCCCCAGTTTTCACACAACTGCCGCTGTCTCTTTTGTGGGTGCTGCTGTGACACTAACAAAAAATAATTCACTGGGCTGCACAGAAGTATTAGTTTATTACTATCTTTCACAATAGAAATTGCAAAATCTAATACGAGCAGTGAAGAAATCTGCAGACATGTACCGTGGAGGCATGTGATTGGGTCTGTTGAGTTGTAACCTCACCACCCCAATATAACACCACAGACAGACTTCATGCTGGCAGTCATAGATAAAAACCTTCTCGTAGCGAGCTGTTCAGAGGCAGAGCTGCACTTACATCCTCCAGCAGACGTTCATGTGTGTAAGTTGCTTAGGTGCAGCTCCATGTCTCACGGCAAGAAGCGCTATATTAAATGTATGGGTGTGATATAGTACAGAACCAGAGGTGGTGGAAGAGAAATGTTTACGCATTTTGTAAGCGGGTACTGGGTGGTAACTGCACAGACTCGAGGTCATAGGCTGCAGCCGATGAAGAGGGAGTCTGGCTTGTCATCCTGGGCAAGTGGGACTAGATTTAATGAGGCTTTTTGCTGTGTTCAGGGTTATCGCAGAAGTAGTCAGGTAGACTGTGTTTGTCGAGTTGAGTAAGATGGATAAATTTCTCCTGAACTACTTCACAGTAAAAACCTCAGTGAAAGAATTTAGAAGGAAATCTCTGGTACACGTGTGAGCTTGTTCGAAAACAAACCAGCCCAGTTCAATTTGTATGGAAAGGTTGTTAATGTACACACTAAAGAGTCCTCCCTGAATAACAATCACAGATCTTGCAGCTGTCTGGGCAGGGCAGGATTTCAAGAATGGTGTGGCCTAAGCAGCGAGTTGGAAACATCTAAATCAGCAGGTCGCTGTGGAGTGCTGAAGGAGGTGGGGAAAAGGCCCTTCTCGGGTGACTGAGGTGCTGCTCCAGCTGACAGTCCTGTGGGGCCTTTCAAATGGGCTCTGGACTGAGCAAGTTCATGTCAAGCAGAGAGAAGAGTTGTTTTTAAGATTTGCTATTTATATTTTGTACAGCCTAACGGACCTAGGCTTGTGATGCTAAAAAGTAAATCTAGTGCCTCCCTGTTCCCGGCCAAAGCATAAAGCCACCTGTAACTCAGTAGATTTCAATTATCGGTGATTTTCATTACTTGAACCTCGGCCACTCTCAGGTCGGGCATTGCCATTTTAACTGGGTGCAGAGCCCCGCGCAGGACCCAGGTGGGAGAGGGGAGTGGGTACCAGCTGGAGCTGATGGAAGGAGAGCAGGGGCAGCTGGGGCTGGCTATTGCTGGGAGCCTGAGCTGCGTCTCGGTAACAGCTTTTCTAAGGAGTCCATACAAGGATTCTTTTAAGCTGGTGAATCGAAGTTTTGATGGCCATAGACTGTATGGAGCAATCTGCTTGCTTCCCTTCTTGAGAAGGTAGACAAGTTGAGCAAGAGGCTGAGAACTTGCCAGGCAATGCATTTTAATGACTGTCTTGGGCACTTGCTGTACAACCTGAGGCCGGTCTCCTGCTGCTGTGGCTGGAATAACTGCAGCACACTGTGAACAGCCACAGGAGAACCGAGCTGGAGTTACTGCTGCTTTTGGCTGTGTATGGAAAGTAGAAGGTAGGAGCATCAGTGATCTGTTCTGCTTGAATTTATTATTATTTAAGATTTTAGCAAATAATGGACATGTGCTGAGATGTAAATTGTAATTGCTCATGTTTCCAAAATATGTATATAAATATCGTTAACCTGTGCCCTGTTTATTTCTTCTAACTCTCTAATTTACGGCAGTGGTTTCATAGTGCCTTTTTAATTATTATAGTGTCTAAGTGTAGTGGGAGAGTATCTATCTTGTTTTTTTTGATAATGAAACCACTCTCCCTAGTCTGGTGATGATGGAATCTGCTTCTCTCCCTTTATAGAACTATATTTTTGTTTATATGCCTTCCCTCCTCCCTCCCTTTTCTGCCTAGGCTTTCTCACCTGCGGCTGTTAGTATGAAAGCTGTAAGACTAAAACCCGGCATAGCTGTGACCCTTAATCAATAGTTCCTTCCTTCCATTTCTTTCTTTCCATCCTCTTTCTCCTGGGCACTGTATGCTGCTGCTTTTTTGAAGCTCTATGGCTGTCTTGACTGCTTATGGCATAAAAGGAGATCCCCGATGTACCTGCAGCTCTCTGCCCAGATGGGAACTGCTGGAGAGGAGGCAGGGCTGACATTGGAGTCCTGGAAGCTCCTCCAGGAAGTAAATCTTGCTTGAAACATGGTAATAAGGCCAAGACCTGGAAGTCAGGGTGGTGAGCTCTAATGTGCAAGTACTTGCAGTTTCCCCTAAGCAACTTGTAGCCGAAGGATGCAGTCCCTGTTTTTTTTTTGTCTCTGAATCATCTATCCTTGCCACGCTCCTACAGCATGTTTCACATTGTAATCCTCTATATATTCTTTGTCTTTTCTTGTTTCTGTACATTTCTGTACGTAATAAGCCCTCATATACTCGGTCAGCTTTCTCAGTCCTCTGCACAGTGATAATGATCAGCTGAAATTGTAGGGGCACTGTAGGCAACTGTGACGCTGTTATACCTGCCCTCTGTGGGCAAACCTGCTTACCAAACTTTCCATCAAACTTTGAAAAAAGGCTTGTCTTTGATAGTTTCTTGTTTATGTGGTGACAAAGCAACACTTCCATCTCGGCAGATTTAAGCTGCTGCAGAGCTGCAATTGTTGCTTTAGCAGCAGATGTGCTGGCAGGGTACTGAGAGCTACATAAAACGTGCCTCTTTTAGGACAGATTTCTGCATCATCATGCAATAAAACTGATTCTTTGAA
>NW_010387754.1:32868-50038 GCF_000710305.1 Buceros rhinoceros silvestris
ACCGCTCTAGTGCATCATGCACTCATGTAGATGTGTTTTCAAACACAGATATTTATACACATAGTAAGTGGTGTCCCATGGGAGTGGGGGGAAAACGCTGAAGGAGTCTGATCTAATAGCACACACTGTAGCTTCTGCTTAACCTGCTAAGCTAAGAGCAATGCAAACACAGCCTGCCCTTTGTTGAAGAGGACATAACTTATTTTCTTCTAGTAGCCTAAAGGGAATGAACAAGTTTCTCAATATCTTAATACCTCTTTTACTAGTCTCTACCTTACACAGGTAGGAATATGTAGATGTTTGTGGGTATAGGTGGGTATTTAACTCATTTAGGTACTAGTGGAACCATCAAGAGCTCCTGTGCTTCCTTGGACCAACACCGAGTAACTATCCCTATCAGTAGGTGTCCAAATAAATGAAAAATCTAGTCGTTAGGCTGCTGATGTGCAGCTCTGTGACACCTTTCAAATATAAACTTTCACCTTTGCAAGTCACGTTTGAGGATCTTATGCTACAGAAACCATGACTTTTTCCAAATAAAATTTATTCCTGTTGAATTTTTCTGTTTTGTTTTTGAGCACGCACTTACTACTGAAAGAAAAATATAATCTGGATAATCTTAATTTAAGGTTAAAGCTAGCTAGCAGTAACTTGAGTTTAAAATACAGTGCTCCTTTCAGGTGGAAATCTGTTTTCCTTTGAGAGTAAATCTCTGAGGCAGTGGTTACATGCATCTTGGTAAATGCTGCATTTAGTACAGCAGCTAAGTAGTTCCAATTAGTCATAGTTAAATGTTCAGTTTCTCATAAATCATTATCAAATGCCTGTAATTAGGCTTAAAAAATTCTTTAGTCACTTTAATTCTGGACTTTACTCTTGCCACTTAAAAAAGTGTATATAGTTTAATTTCTTGCATTAATCTCTTAAATTGCAATCCTTTGTATTTGAGACTGCGAAGTCCTGCATCTACTAGCAGGAAGCCTGAAATGGACACTGGTGGAAGAAAAAAATATGGCTGATACAGATAGTATCTGCTATTTTACACAGCCCAGGGTTGTTCTTACCCCAAGATCACATATGCTCTTTCTTTCTTTCTCTTCTCCGTGCAGCTATCAGTTCTGTGATGACTTAGAAACAAAACCACAACGTGAGGGTATCCGGACTGGATGGACATTACTAGAATTAAACAGCAGTTTGACAGGAAGCTAATCTGGATGATTGCCCTCCTGTGCAGAAGATTGTAGTAGCGTGGTTGCAATCACTTCTGCTGGTCAGTGTTTTTGTCATTAACGTAGCTACCTAGGGAGTCAGCCAGGATTTATACAAAACTTGCTTTGGAACTGGAAGAAAGAGAGGAGAAGAAATTCTCTGTGATATTTTACTACAGGCATTTCTAACTGGAAAAAACACAATTTAGAGTTTTAGTTTTTAAATCCTTTGAGTACATAATGTAAACACTTAGCTTATTTTGCAAGTCCACTTAGGGAAACACTTGCCTCCTGAGGAGAAGTGGAGGTGGTGTGTGTATCTTGAATTGTGTATCTGGGGAAGAAGAGAAACAGGGATTTAAGTGAGAGAAAACAGAACTCAAGACCCTTTCACTTGAGTAAGTCCTATACTGAAGTGGCAGTTTTGTAAAATACAGCCAGGACCACAAAAGTTAACAAGCTGAAGAACCTGCTATTAGAGCCACAGCTTCATTTCAGTGTTTTTCAGCCAGTGCTGCTGTTTGTGCATCCTGCAGTTCACCTTTTGAGGAGCTCTTCTCAGTTCTTGTACCTTGATGCTGCTTGGGCATGGGTCTGTGAGAGGAATCTGTGTCTATGACTGTGTAGTGGTGAGAAATGGGTAAATTTTTTGGTGCGGGATTTTTTTGTTGTTGTGTGACAGCCATCTGTCCTACGGCTTGCTTCCTGTCCTCTGACAGAGCAGGCAGGAGCTTCTTGTAGTGAAGCCTGTTGCTGCCTATGGTATCCTGAGGAATCTGGTTTGGAAATGGGCCTGTGCATGACAGTAAACAGGTCTATGGGTGCGGACTGGATCTCTCTGCAGCTCATAAGGAGAGAGGTCAGTGTTCGCCCTCCCTGTCATGTAATTAAACCAGCTGATCTAAGTCTCTGTGCAGGAGGGTGCTGCTTCTTGGCTCATAATGTGACAGTGTGCATGTGTCTTTCCTTGATCTACTGTCCTCAGTGCACTTCTTACGTGAACTAGAATTTGTGAAATCCTCAAAGCTTTCTTTTTTCTATGGAAAGAAATATTTCATTTTCATCCTTATGCCAGATACTGAGGGTTACACTCTTTTCATCCCTGAGGTAATTATTTGCTGTATGATTGTACTGTAGTGAGATAGGATTAATATCAGTTACAGGTAGTAACAGCATATGAAATAAAATGACAATAAGCACAAGAGCGAAAGATAAAAATAGACTCAGGAATTAACCTAGTAGTTTGAGAATTGTATGCATTTATAAAATGCATGCAACTATGCTTAAGTATATTTATTGCCCTGATGTATTTTCAGATATTACACACATGAGACTCACCTGAGATACATGAACTTGAAGAATTTCCAGTGTTAAATGACAGGAATCAAAAAATGAACTTTTGACTTAGGTTGTCAACCTGAGTAGACTGTTAGCCATATCTTGTAATAACCGTAGAACAACTAATGAGGGTGCAATAAAAACACAAATCCAATTGCTCTTTTCCCACTGTTTCTGTCAAATTTGTTTTCTTGCCTAGTTCTTTAGATTGCTTTCCAAGCCATTTCATGTCCTCAAGTAAATCCTAAGAGCATTCTCATGAGTGCATTCGAATTCTCAATTTTGACTGTGGGAAATATGAAGTATCAATTTTCACAGACTTAGTTTTACAGATTCAAAGCTAATTCAAGTAGACACTGATGAATGTTCCACCTGATCTCTGACAGCCTTTAGTCTCTCAAAGGCTGACAAATCCAAACTCAGTGTTTGCTCTGAAAGACAAGTTAAGGAGAATGAAGAAATGGCTTCTCCTATCTTGTTTTCTGGGTATCATCTTCAATAGTTGCTTTCTTCTAATATTATTAGTAATGAGGCCAATGACCTTTAATTGTTCTGTTTTTCTTGTTTGGGTTTTTTTGAGTTTATGGCCAGTTGTGCTGGCAGATGGCTATGACTGCACTGTAGAACTCCCAGCTCCTGCCAGGTTCTGCTTTATGAGAGCTCGGCTGTATGTGAATGCTGATGTATATTCAAAGAAATGCTAACATGTAAAGAAAATGGTTACAATCGCAAGCCAGATACGGTGTGATACTATATACCACTCTAAAGTCAAACATAACGTCATCATTTAACTACATGCAAGGCAGCATACTCTACTTCTGCGATGTAAAAGCTTTGGGATTAAACCGATTTGAAGAAATTGAGGGCACACACAGTATGGAGTGATGTCGTATTGCAATGCAGAGGCTGCATTTTGCAGCAGATACCGTGACATTGACTGATAATTCTAGGAAAAATTCCTCGATTAAGCACTTCTGAGGATCTTGGTTATAGCTGATAATCAGAGAAATGGTGTACTTAAATATAAGCAAACCCTGTTTACAAGAGGATTAGAATGATTTGATGTAGAAACTTTTTTTCCTCTAAACTGTTAAAGAAGATTATGTTTGTTTAATCTTATAATTTAAGTGCAATAGAAATTTGAAAAAGCTGAAACTGAAATCCATTGGGACAGAATGCATCATCAAAGCGGCTTCTGAAAGTCTGAATTTTTCTACATAACATGACCAGTTTGTAATTTCCAATCTAAAACTTATTCATAAAACACCCTGAATTGAACTGTTAAATTAGCTGCATCCCTGAATTCTTGCCTATTTCTGCTCCCTTGCTGGAAGAAGGTTGTGGATGGAGAAGCAAATGTTTTCAGCGATTTCAATGTCTCTCTTTGCAGAGGTTGCTCTCTGTGTTGAGTTGTTTTCATTACAATTAGCTGACTGTTACAGAAGATCATAAGTAACTAGAAAGCCTAAACTGTGAATCTAAGCAAATGTTTTCAGCGATTTCAATGTCTCTCTTTGCAGAGGTTGCTCTCTGTGTTGAGTTGTTTTCATTACAATTAGCTGACTGTTACAGAAGATCATAAGTAACTAGAAAGCCTAAACTGTGAATCTACCTGTATCAATATTATTGTTACTCTTTCAAGGGAAGAGGGATCACTTCAGTCAAAACATTGATAGCATTCACTTTAGTTTTGTAAGTGAATGACATTTTCATTGCAGTAAATGCTCAGTGTTGTTTGATAGCATTTATTCCTTTCCTTGTTAATTTAAGTTAATATGTCTTCATTAGAACTGACTTCTGTACTCAAGAATCTCTCCTTGGTTTATTGAATGGTGTTTTACAGCATCAGTGTCTTCTTTCTTTTTAGGGCATGAGTAGTCCTATTGTGCTGCCAGTTCAAGGGAGAGGTCACTGTATGGGGAATGAAAGTAGAGCGGGGGTGAAGTGGAACTTGAGCGAGGCTACTTGTGGAGTTCAGGTTTGAAGTTGTAGAAACTATTAATGGATTACGTGGACCTGCAGACTAAACAAATGTGAAACATTCCTACTTGGCTTTGCCATCATGTACACTACAGGGGAAAATTAAATTCACTTTTAACTTCTGTTCCTGTGCTGTATTTGACCGTAAAACTTGAAGTTATCAGTCATATAATTTTTAAAGAGAGCAATAGCATTTTTTGGTTTTAGGTCTGTTCATTACTAAAATCTAGAGACGCTATGAAAACATAAGGCAGTTGCATTCCTTTATTCTTCGTTTCTTCCTGAACCATATTTTTAATGAAATCTAGTAAAATTAATGGGTTTTTTTGTTACAAGTTAAAACCAGTAGTTTACTCTGGACGCATTCCTTTATGCTCAAGAACCACTGAAACAGAATTTCTGCTATGAGGTACGTGAAATTTTTCAGCCTCCCAAAGAAAAAAGATAGACTGGAATGTTTCCTGGGGAAGAGGTTGTGAATGACTTCATGTAGGTAAGGATAAACTGAGGTTTATGTGCACTTGGACACCTTCTATACACTTCCATGCTTGAGGAAGGCAGAACTGTAATACTGGTGCTTACTACTTTTTCAAATATGGCAGACTCACTGCACTGTCTCTCTGCCCTTCTTAGTTTTCTTAAGAGGCTGTCAGTAAAGGAAGGAGAATGAGGGACTGCTGGAAAAAAGAAATGGAGTAGCGTCAGCTTTGACATGCTCCTCTAGTGTAATGATTTCTGGTACACTTCATCAGCTGCTAGATTTTTTTTAGGTTTAGTTTGAAAATGGCCATAACTGACAACCTTCAGTAGAATACTGAATCTTTGAAACTTTTATCTTCTGACTCTGAGGTAAATTTTGTTTAAACATATCAGAAAAGCTGAACAAACTTGTAAAAATAACTTTCCCAGAATAATTTTAATTTTTTATGGTCCCCCCCTTCCCCCCTAGCTCTTACCCACTGGAGTCTTAACTCACTTAGCTGAGAAAAATAGAAAGAAGCAGCCTTTTCATGTACAGTAAGAGGAGAGCTCCCTCTCTAGACTAAATGCACAGCTGAGTAATGGCACTTTGAGGTCTGTTTTCTGTTGCTGACAATGTCAAGGGTAAAGTTGCTCCTTTTATCTTCAGTAAGACCTATGAAGAGTTACATCCTTTGGAGAAGGTATGTTTGGTGAATGCTACAGCTGGATGACAAAGACTTTGAAATTAAGCTTGTAGGGCTTAAGTTGTCAAGCCTGATGTACTGTTCTGATTTGTGTCTTCTTTTTCTTTTCGGTTTAATGATCTTTCTTTAGTTAGTCTTTTATCATTATAAATACGGGTTTTCAATTTGATTAGCTCTACCTCTGCACCATGAATGTACCAGTAATCTCTAAAATGGTGGCTGAAGCTTTAAAATCTGATTAAAAATCCATGATCCATAATAACTTGTGTTTTCTTTTGAAATATGAATTTAATTGACCTCCAGGACTCCCGTTCTCGGCAGGCCCCAGCCACCCCGTGCCCGGATCTGTGATGTCCAGAGGTAGAGCAGCGACTCTTTCACGGGCACCCCCTTGCCGCGGGGAAGGAGCTTGCGTGCCTTTGTGAGGTTGAGAGCTCTGCTGGTGGTGGTGTGTGCCGCTGGTGGGGTCTCCCAAGCCAGACAGGTCTCAACTGAAGGGTCAGACAAAGTGTGTCCACGGGCAGGATGGGCTCACTAGCCTTCAGGCAACCATCCTAGGAGAAGGACAACTCTGACTCCAAACCCGGGCAGATGGAGCTCGTTTAGCCCTGTAAGGCTCATCCATCATCTAAGAGAAGGATACTCTAACCAAAGCTACGACCCGAGGACTTCGCTGTCACTGTCCAAGCTCGCTAGGCCCTGGCAGATGAACCTCAGGTGTAAAGGGCGGAGCCAGTTCCGTGCACGCTGGTGCCTCACCTAAAAAACCCACCGCGCTGGCCCGAAGGGTGCACTCATCGCTTGCAGTGAGCGTGGGAAAAGCCCTTCCCAGATCTTCGTTCACAAAGCCAAGCCATGATGATGAACCTCATTGATTAAAAACACCACGGTTTTCACTAAGTTGAAAATAAGCATATCGCTGAACAATGGCACACTGTGAAAGGATGTAATTAGTGTTGTATTTTGAAACAGTTAAAAATATTACAAGGCCGGTTATGACAATTGTCATTTAAGGCTATGTCATTCTTGCTCGTCACTTCTATCCAGTTAGCATGTGTTTGGTCCTTGGTGCATTCAGAATGTAATGAATGGCATCCTCTTGTTCTTGACTTGGTGACAAATAATACCATTTATAAATATCTTTGAATCAAATAGCCCCTTATCCTTGTCACGGGGCTTATGGTTGTCCAGGTTGCAGGAAACAAAGGCAGCTTGAGGTGGGTGAAATGGGTGAACATGTATTTTAGAGATAGCTTAGGAGCTGGTCCTGTTCAAGTAGGAACAAGGAGATTGTTGATGCTAAAGCATTACTCTGGTATTCTCAAGATTTTTTTTTTCATAATAGCCTTCTGAAGTGAAATTTTTAATGAATTATTTATTTTGGGAACTAGTATGTGCTGACCTCTTCTTTCCTATCTCCCTCAGTATTGCCCTCATACAAAGCCATCTGACTGCAATCTGTTGGCTGTTTATTAGTAATGACTTTTTGCTCTCTGCTGTTCTGCTTCTCAATATTGTCAAGTCTGGAAAAAGCTTTCAGTTGTTTATATGCCACTTCAGATTGTTTTCCTAGACTCAGAAGCCTTGCTTACATTGGGTTAGTCTTTGGTTTGACCAGGGTCAAATCAACAGTGGCTAGTAATAGTGATATTTTTTCTTCAGTTTTTTTGAGTACTGTAAGGTTCACACTAATTCTGATATAACTTTAAAACATTGAAAAACATTTAAAATGCTTTCTTTAGTCTTAAAAGCTGATTAGTGTATCGTGGTGGTTTGTTTTGTAAACTGAAGAACATGTTTCTTACTCTTTCTCTGCCAGGCAGACCATGTTTATTTCAAATGTATCCAATGATGCCTGCCTTCATTTATATCTGAGACTTGGTCTTATTTTTTGCATAAGATAATACTAGCATGTAACTGCAGGATTTAAATAATTGTTGTACAAATTAAGTAATTCAATTTTTGTTATGAGACAAGTAATAATTAACCTAAACTTACAAAAGAAAATCATTTTTTTAGCAGCAATAATGTCTCTCACAGGCTTAAATGCCTTGATGGACAGTTAATGCAAGGACACAGGTGATTGTGGGAAACTGGACTCTCAAAATCAATCCTGAGCGAGGAACAAAGCCTCCAGGAAGGCAAATAGGTCAGGTTTATGCACCAAGCTGACATCACTTGTTACCTATAACAAGCTGGTTTTTGGTCTGTGCCCCAAGAAATATCCAATTAGTGAATTAATCCACTGCACCAAGTAGTCCTGTAATGTGATGTGCTACTAATGCTTTCCCAGGTACACTTATTGACCCCAGCTAGTCATTATTAATTGAGCGGTGGCTCCCTTCTGCTGTTGTCTGAATCTATTGTTACTAATTTAGCTAACACAGTATTTTCAGCCAAAACAGTTAAATAATGATGCTCTAAGGTTAGTTTAATCATCAGTTAAGATTGGAAAGCTGAAACACTGTACCAACTGTTATGCACAGGTACTTCGGGCTGTGTCGCTGTAAATTTGCTTAGCTGGGTGAGTGAGACCTGCTCCTGGGTTGCCTTATCGAAGCTCCAGAAACTCTCACCTGGCAGAGGATTATAAACCTTCTCTGTTTAATATTTGACTGGACAGCTATATGGAACAGATGTTTTACAAGCAGATAGAAAGGGATGGAGTGGTAAATGCTTCGTGTTTCCAAAGGGCTTCTATTATATCGACTTGGATACTTCCAATTTTTTTTGCAAACTTTCATGAAGGCAAGTGATAACGTCTTCAACCTGACACTTTTACATTTCTGTGTAAAAGGTCATTCATCTCTTTTCTCTCAGTAAGTGAAAATGTAGTCACATGTCAAATCTTTCATGTCAGGGAGAATCCAGATTGTGGACTCAAAAGCTTTTCATGTCATGATTCTAATTAGACTTATGACTCATTCTCATGAATAATATATCAAGCTGCATATTAACATCTAATCCAGGAAAATCATCAATTTACAGTAAACCTTGGCTGCACCAACTTTTGTTAAAAAGTCAGAGATTGCAACATTTTTCCAACAGCTGTTAAAACTTCTGTAGTGTCCCTGGGTATTAGACTTGCAAAGCAAGTGATTAGATTCCTGTTGCAGTATTTGGGGGTGAATGAATTTGATGAAGATCCTAACAGTAGATTTCTAAAAAGGACTTTGCAGTTGAGGCAAAAAAACCCCAAACTCATATCTTAGGTAAGAATTATTTTCCTTTGTGATCTGAGGAGGAGACTGTTTGTCCAGCTCACACTGAAGTGCTGGGTGTGGTTAGAATAGATTCCTTTTTTTGGAAAGAAGCCACTTTCTTTTATTTCTGTGAGTGCTGCCACAAAAAAGTACCAGCTAATGAATTATTACAAACATTTTTAACCTGAAATGAAATCACTTGTCGTTTGACCTCAGTCTTGCAGAATATTTTGAATGATTGTCCCAGCTCCCTTATCAGTATGCTGGTTGGGACCGTTGTGGAGGTAGCTGGTGGATTTTGTTTGTGATCACACTGACAGTTATTGTCAGACAGCTTTGCTCCATCATGTGGTGTTCATTACCAATTAGTCAGTTGACAGGTATAATTTCTCAGTGCTGTGGACCACTACTCTAACTGTAAATTAGTAAAGTGTCTTTAAAACGTTGCCTTTCCCCACTGTTGTCTGTTTTCTGTCACCTCGTTCATGATACATTGCTGGCACTACTGTATTCTTCCTTCCTAGTTAATTTTATAGAAAGAATGATATATTCCTGCAGTTCTTTCTGTCTTTACCTGCTGCTCTCACCACTTCTCCAAAGAACTGGCTTTATAGGAGGCTTCACTCGATGACTATGATGTGTTTGTGCGTCAGCACACGGAGAGAAAAATGGGCTATGCCTGTTTTTCGGTCTTTCCAAATGTTATTCCATTGCCACATCTGTTGACTTTCATGCAGTAAGAAAGCCTTTGAAAAGTATACAGCTTAGATGTAGCTTCTGTCAGATCGCATCAGAATAATCAGCTTTGAAAAAGACAGGTACCATGTGCTTTACTCTTCGTGCATATGTATTCTCTGTCCTGCATACATGTTACCTTGGAGACCATGATCCCATCTACTATAAAATACCTCACTGGAGATCTGTTACAATCGGAATGTTTGGGACATATCCATAAAATATGAGGATTTTGAACTTAATGTAGGTCATGGCTCTTTGACTTAATCTAGCCAGGTTATTGGATGTGATCCGATCATGCATGCACAGCTGTGGCTAGCAAGGGTCTGGTATGGGAGCGTGAGGTGTAAAACTAAGTTTGCTCTTCTGTTTTGGATGGAGCAAAATTGGCTTCCAGATAGAATCTGATAACAAATGTATAACCAGCATGCAAATTTTTAGAGTGATTTGAGAATGGACTGTTACTAAAAGTCAGTAAGAGAGCAGACTGTTTCCAGGGTGACTTAAAAAACTGAGTTGATAGGCATTTCAAAAAGTAAAAAAATACACTTGCAGGGAAGTGGGAACTGTGATGCCAGTGTCACATATCAGCATGTGAACGGTACATAGAGCTGGTGGGCATGCTTGGCTGCGTTAGACTGATTGCAAACTACAGCAGCAACTTTTAAGTATCTTTTAGCCATTTTATTTTGGTTGCCTTAATCATTCTGAACTTGTCTCAAGGCATACTAAAATGGGAAAGCAACTACCATGTAATATTCTGAAAGATCCTCTGAAAACAATGTTTTTCTGTTTGTAATGGAAAGTCTGAAAAAGGAAGGTATTGAGTATATATCGTAGACTGTTCGTTTAGAGCTTCAAATGGGAAAGAGGAAGGATGAGGCACTTCTGAACATATATATATATACTTGCCGACATATACTCGTTGTAAGCATCAAAAATTGGAATATATGGGTTGCTTATGGGTACATTAGTCTGTGTGGGTTCATGTTTGACCTCCATCATATTGCAGTTTTCCCTGTTCTCTCAACAGTATTTGAAAACCTGGGTTTAGTGATAATGTTTTTTTAACCTAGGAGTCGGAGTGCTTTATACACTTTACGATGACATGCACGTACCTCAGCATCCCTGGAAAGTTGCTGTTAACTTAAAATGGTTACCCTTGCTCTTAAGGATTAAATGTGGGTAATGAAAAGGTGCTAAGAAAGGATTTCTTGAAGGTGGGGGTGTGTGAAGCATCACAATTTTACTGCTTGCATGTGCATCTGTACAGACCTAATACAATGTTAAAATTGGCCTATAATAAGCCCTGGGTGTAAGACCTTAGTATGATTTGAGCTAATTAGCAAGCTGAAAGATTTAGATTGTTCTGGCAATTAAAGACTTGCACATAGGTTTATGTTTCATTCAACTTGCAGAGCTTGATGCTGTAGTTCTTCAGCAGGCATTATTTTCTCTGGTGGAAGTTTTTCATGAGTAGGGGCTGTTTCTTGAGCCTTTTTATGTAGTAATAATGAACACATTCACATTGTTAGCTGCTTGTGCTCTTAAGCAAATGGGTGAATCAAGTTCATGGAGTTTAGGAAGACAAATGACGCTTCCAAGGTTGCCAGCAATTCTGCATAAACAGCTGGTGATTTAGCTGATCAATGGCAAAGAAAAAAATGCGTATCTGTGCCTGACTCCTAGAAAAGGAACAGGATAAGCTGTCACATCCACTATTTAAATTAAAGGCCTTGTGTGACAGTGGATTCTTCTATTTCAATTACATCTTAAACTGCATCATGTTATGAACTACACAGAAATTAGCAAATAAATTAGGTTAACGTGGTACTGAACACAAAGGCTAACATCAGTTTCTTTTGACGCGGTGATGATGACAAATAAGTACTTTCCTTGTAACACTTAAGTAAAGTCACTTTGAATATAGCGATTGAGAACTCCATCTCACTCTGTCATCGTCTGTTTTCAGTTCTGATGTATTTTGCCTACATCTTGCTGATTTTTGCCTGGCTTTGTAGGCTGAGTTGATGTTTTACTTTTTTTAACTTAGTAATCCATTTTCTTCGCTCCTTTGTTATGTGTGTGCTGGACTTTTTTTTTTCTTGAAGCTGTTTTAGTCTATTTGCTTTGAGTAGCTGATTTAAGGAAATTGAGAGATTAGGATAGTGGACAGCTGAGATGAATTGAAGTAGTTAATCTTTGTCAGAAAAGTCCTGTCTTTCACAGCTGTCCTTCTTGCAAGGAAGAGGGAGAAACTGGGCAGAGAGCTGAACTTCAGAGGCAGAGAATAATTAAGAAATATTAAAGTGAGTGTCTTGAACAAAGATGGAGAAAAAATGGGTACCCTCTGGACTGAAGTAGGTGCATCGATGCACTTAATTCCCTATGGATCTGTAGCAGGCTATCAATTTACTCTGAATCCGCTAACATAGGTAGCAGATCTAGAACAAGAGAAAACTCTCAGGGATGTGTCTTCCAGAAAGGAAATATTCAAACTTTTTTCCACTTGATAAGGCCCTTTCCTAAGAGAAATAAAAAAGTTAAATATTTTTGGAGTAAAAATGTGCAGAGAGGCAAATCTGTGGTGAACTCGAATGTTTCTTTTTGCTTAGCTGGGAAAAAAAATATCTAATCTCAACTTTGGAGTTATTAAAAATATAAATAGTTAAATACCAGTAAACTGCTGGAGGGTGGGGGAAGCAATGTTGATATTAATATTTGAAAGGAGGACAGGGAACACCAAGAATGATAAAGAGTTTGACATCAGTGTTAGTAGCTACTAGGTAATGTACTTCAAAGATGTATTGGGCTGGCTAGGATCAAAGGCACTTGTACATGCAGAGTTTCCAGCTAAACAGCTATGGCACGATATGGGTCTGAAAATCTCAAAGCTATTTGTTATCTGAAAACAGCAGAATAGCCAGCACTTATCATGCTTTGGCAGAAGAGAAGGGAATCAAAGTCATAACAAGGTACTCTCACTTGATCAGCTGAAAACCTGAGACTGGAAGAAATTATTGCTACCATAAAAGCAAAGAGTCGCTTGAAAACTTGCTCCAGAAAGAAGACCTGCAAGCTTCTAAGGATAGGAAAATTTTAATCACCTTAATCACTTTGAGATTTTTCAGAGGAACCGGGTGAGGTACTCTCCTGTCCCTATGCAGACATGATGCCTCCTGACTTGCCTCTTCTCAGAACACTCTCTTTCAGTCTGCTCTCTGCTGAGGTTTTTTCTCTGAAGCAGCCTTCAACTGAGTCTTGCAGAAGTGCATAATTTTGGAGGGATGGGGAGGAGGTGGAAGGCTGCAGGGAGAGATGGTTCAGACACACATGGAGAGTGGATACGAAAAGTGACTCCCCTGGCCTGTCCGATGACCACTCTGGGAGAGGAAAGCAAGCATGCAATGGAAGGCGGGTGCTGAAGCAAGCTCGTTGTCCAGACAGTAATGCTTATCATTACTGTTGTGTATGCGAGCACAAAGGCTTCCTGTGATCTGATTCAGGGACAGACATTCAGCTAAATTTAGTGCCTGAAGAGACATTTTTTCCATTTCCTGGACAACGATGATGTGCTGTGGGGCATGTTCAGCTGTGCCAGACAGGCTCTCAGCCTGTCATGGTGATCAGCTTCATTCAGGCACTCAGGGAAAGGGGCCCCAGCTTCTCAGGTGGTGGGCTTGCCCAAGGTTAACAATAATTATGAAATTTAAGGAATAAATTTTAAAAATTGATACCGTTTAAATACAACTGATCAATTTGACAAAGTTGAGAACATCAGAGACTTGAAATTTCTTTATTTTTTTAGAAAAATGCTGAGCTCCCCATAATTTCTATAATACGATGGGCATTGTAAGGCTCCTTGCTTTCACATGTTGCTCAGTGACTAGCATCTAAGCTACAAGGCCTCAGCCAGAACGTTTTCTGTTGCTGTTGTTGCACTGCTTTACTATGCAAGACTTGCAAGTCTGCAACATATGGCATGGCTATATTGTCCTATAAAGAAGGGAATAACTGTATGACTTACTTGGATGGTGAAAGCTGGAAAAAAGTCCCAAGAGTTCCTCTTCTAAAACTAAAAGCCAAGGTGTTTGATGTGATGTCAAGGGCTGTTGAAATATGTAATTCATTCCATCTGCTGCCTTTGGTGCAGGAGAACAGCGCTTTGGTGCCAGCTGCATATGCCTAAAACTGAGACAGGAAAAGCCTTGGCAATCATTCTGTTTACTCTGCTACTCGTAGAGTGCAAGTGAGCCACAATTTTTATTTTATTTTTAGCCCATGTGTCCTGGTTTGCCTGAAAGGCCAAGCTTAAAGGAATGGATGCTGCCTGCATTCAAGCTTAGGAGGCTTTCCCTGTATTGCCAACACTAGAGTTCTAAAAACTCATACGAATTCACCAACTTTCTATTGCCATCTGTCTAGGAATTAGGTAGCTCTGGACCTCTTCTAAGCTCAGTATTACAGAATTCTTATCCCTTTCGTTGCTCCTTGGCTGACCTGACCAAACTTAGCTGTCCATTATTTAGAAGCTGTAGTTAACAGTGAGTTTAGTGACCTAAACAAATATTTATTAAATAATTGGTTTATTAACAATAAAAATCTCCTAATGCTGCATTCCTCAACAAAATAAAAGGTTTACAAGCATTGCTGTCTAACCAACAAGCTCTAGGAGATCAATTTTTTAAAATCTCAGTCTTTGTAATCAAGGATTAATAATTGCTTTCTCAGGCTTTTTTTGTTCTTTAGGAACTGTCCTCTCCTCTCCTGTCCTCTTCTTCCAGAATTTCTAAATCACAACATTGGAGTTCTGTGTTTGTACTGCATGTGGAGGGCAAAATCAATATGAAATAGTTGTTATCATTAAATCATTCTCCAGCCTTTAGAGAGGCTTACTCTGGGTTGGTGTAGTGCTTTACCATGCGCTACGGTGGTCCAAGAACAGTCAAATGGAAGTGGAACTTGCGCTTTTTCTTGACTATTTTATTCATATAAGTAGTGGCACTTGCCTGACCATTTTTAGATGTGAAACTTTCAAGTTACTGCTCAATAAAACCATAAAAAAAAAAAATTGAATGTCAGTAAAATCCCCCCCCCCACCCCCGCACTTGAAAAAGCTTTAATATTCCATAGGGACAGAGCAGAAGATCCCTGAAAACACCTCATACGAATACATAACTGTCAAATTCATTGTTTCCTATAATTTGGAAATACATAGGATGATCATTCTGTAGAATAAGAAATTAAAGTTACAGGTGCTTTGAAGACGTTACTCCAATTCACGTAGCAGTTTGAACCTGTTGATTTTGGAAGGAACACCTTTACTGACCACCTGGGTTAATTTATGTATTACTCTTGTGTTTGATATATTTATTTTAATTAGTATAACCTGTATGTCGCTGACATTATGTGAAATTAATTTCATACTGTAATAAAGGAATGGCTAGAGTAAAAAAGTCAACAACAGAAACAAACAAAACCCCAGTGAAACAAAAAACAACTCTCTGCCTCTTTGGCTTTGGGCTTTATATGCTTCAGGATATCTAACACAAACTATCTTCCAAAAAAAGATTGTTTGTGGGATTCTGAAGACAAAATTTTGTCTATTTCCTATAGATAGGTTTGCTTGGATATCTTGTCAGAACATGTTGATTCCTCCCAAAAGAAGAATGTTTTCAGAACTAGAGGAGAAGGTCTTAGAGAGGCGCAGTTTCTACCCAGATTAGTTTCTAAGCAGTTTTACATGAATTAACCAAAGTTTTAAAGTGTGGGAATAGCATGCTCTTAATACGATGTGAACCTCCAGAACACTGTCCTACCCATTTAGTGATCATAAGGGGCTGTTTGTTTGAAGCTGAATGTAAGCAGATGGTGCAAATGATATCTGTGTTAAAGTTCTCCAGGTTTTGGTTTTGTGTTTTGTATTTGTTTTTCCAAGGGAATATATACATTCTTTTAAAGTAATATGTCAGCCTACCAGCTGCAGGTTTTTCTCTTCACTCCAATGCTTATCAAATTATTTTCAGACCTTAGAAATAATCTACACAAAATGTCAACCTCTTCTAATATTTATCTAGCCTTACTCTTACTACAACTATTTTTTGTGAAACAGACTACAAATATAAATCCCAGACGTACTCTCTGAATCTATAAATTGCTCATTGTGAAGAAAATACATTTTTTCTGTAAAAATGATGGATTGTTGGAACATAATGGCTTGCTGCTGTTATTGTTAAATTTTCTTTGAAATTACTGAATTTCATACTGTTTAAAGTAGGTACAGCCGTCTGTAAGGCTGGACAGACAAGTGCACATCTGCAGCTGAAACAGGGCAGTTATAAAGAATTCTGGTGTTACGTAGCTCTCATTTTTATTCTTTTTAGTCTGAAAGGGAATGGAAAATGCTGAGTGCGTTGTGGAGTATTACACACAGACATGACTTACATGATGTACATGAGTATTAACACTCTGCAGTTAACTGTTCACATATACAAGTAAAAAATAAAGTGAAGATGCCATTTTGTTTTCCTCCTACAATGAAGACTTAAAAATAGGATTGAATATAATTATCATGTGCAATGACACGTGATGGAATACACTTTTTTCAATGAGCCATTGAAAAGACTGATTGAAGGCACAAGAATGACAATTCTGACAAGTGTTAATAGCAGAGGCACTCCCTCCATCCTTTTCACAGGTTACTTAGACTTGTTTTCCTTTGTTAAGACGTTATTTGCTTATCTGAACTGTCCCTGGCACTTCTCAAGGAATTGTTAATGGCCAAAGAGAGATTTTACTGCGAGGAAAATGAGCAGGAAGGAGCATTCCTTGACAGCTCCGTAAGATCTCTCATTTCATAGCCAATACGTGTATTGGTAAGAGATGAAGTTATCACCACACCTCTTGAGCAGTGAGAGGAAGGAATTTGGGTTATTCACATACCATGTGACACTTCAAATAATTTTCATCACTGCCTGTGATTCCTGTGCTGCCTTGTACTAGTGCTTTCCAGAATAATTTGTAGGGAACTCTACACCTACTGCAGCTTCATCACCACCTGTCAATGTCAGTATTCATATCAGAAACCACCAGTGACACTTGAGTTGTCTTGATGGCTGTTCTAGGGGATAGTCTGATCCGAAGAGGTCACAGCAGAGTTAATGGTCTCTGAACTGGTCATTACCTTTTTGAATGGTCTCAAGGTGGTGAATTAGTGTATGCTCTTGAGCACTCTTATACCACTATGGATTTTTGCCTCAAACAGCGAGAAGTGTTGTACTGATGAGTGTTAGATGTCAAAGAGCAAAACAAGAGGTGTGTGTAGTGAAGACAGAAGGTGACTCTCGAGCATAAGCCTTCTATTGATGTGAAAATCAGTTTCAGACCCTGAAAGCTGTGATTCCTTTCGTATAAGGGTTTTGTAGACTGATGGAGCACATACCATAAGGGAGGTCTCCACATTGAAGTCTGACTTTAAAGCAGGCTTTTCACTAGTAGTGATGAAAGCTGTATTTGTATGAGCACGCAATATAGTGCAGGA
>NW_010387754.1:50154-59066 GCF_000710305.1 Buceros rhinoceros silvestris
CAGTAACTTCTGAGATCTGTTACTGTATATAGTTTGGAGGATGGATTGTTAAAATGAACTTCAGGTTTCAGGCATGTTTCACCCCAAAAATGCAAGACCCGATTATCTCTAAACAGAGGACTAAGGCTTCAGACAGAACTCCCAATTCACTTAGGAAGGACTCAAATACTTGTGAAACAAATTCTTAAACCTCCAGGAACGTAATTGACTTATCAGAGAAATTTGGGGATTTTTCTCCTGTAGGAAATAAACACTATAGTTCTTTCTAATAACCTTATTTTTTGCTCATGTAATTTATTACCGCCTTTGTGTAGGAAAGGAACCGCTTACTATAGTAGATCTATGTAAAGGTAAGGAAGGGGCAAAGAAAACTCACTCTTGCATCTCTTTTGTTTACACCAGTAAACTTGGGGAATGAAAATAGTTAATTGCTTCAAGGACTACTGCATGTTGCACTTAAGATTCTGATCTGTATATAAGAAACTTACTGAAATTTTTTTTAACTAGATTGGAGTGAGCAATGTCCTCTTCTGATCAGAGTATTTCCTTTGAGATCTGATTGACTAAGCATGAGAATTCCAAAGGCTTGAAGCGCTACTGTCATTCTGATGGTTAAAACAAGTAAGCTGGATGCCCAGGGCAGCTGTAGACTAGTTGGTTGGCATTAGTATTAAGTGAGTTAAGAGAGAAGGTGATATGGATTAATGAAGTCTGTGAATTTATGGAAAACGGCCTCTCAAATGGCTGGTTTTATTCTCTGATATTGTGACTGGTGCAAGTAATTCTTATTGAGAAGGTATGTGATGAATTTTAATTTCATGCTGCATAACATTTTGGGGAGGATCACTTGTGTGTATTATTTAAGTACACCTGAGAAGAGATGAATAGTTGTTGGTTCAAAACAGCTATTGAAAGGAAACTTATATGAAGAAGGAATAATTACAGAGAATTCTGGTGAAGACTGATACTATGTCCAGTATCATTCAATATATCTAGCAATGATCTGAAAATAAAGGCAAAGGAGATACGAGGCTGAGAGTGAATGAATGGTGAGGCATAAATAGTTCTGACAAGCCAGGCAGGTTGTGCAGTTTAGATTGCTCTGAGAAAATGGATCCAGTTTCAAAATTCACATTAGTAAAACCCAGCATGGGGTTATGAATGTAGAATCCCACAGCACAGAACAAACACACTCAGTCACTTCTTACCTCATGAACAAGAGAAGGCTTTGGGCTTTGTAACTAACCGTCATCTTGGTTTGAATATCAAAGGCTACTATTATCCTGGAATATACAATCAAATATGAGTACAAATATAGAGGTGTAACCTACCTTTGACGCTGATGAAACCAGTAATGAAACTAATTTTACATAATGAATGGTAGAGTTGAGTAAGGTGGAGAAAGAAGCTTCCTCCTGGAAGTTCTGGATAGATGCAATACTCCTATAGACTCAGATTTAAGCTGTCACTTATCTATTTGTGTATCTAGCTAATATACGAGTAGGTGTGTATATAATTTTTCTAGTATATGAAAAGTCTCAAGTGATTTTTCCAGTGTATCCTCACAAGGAAATCACTCAGTATTGAAGAATTTTGAAGGTGGAACGTGTGCCGATAGACAGTGTCGGGAAAGAAACTGAAGTGAATTGGTGTTTGAACTTTTTCTGTGTGTGAGAGAGTAGCTTGTGGAACATATTGTCAGAAGCAATTGGTTGCTCTTCTGGGTTGTTCTGGGTACCTTCACAAGAAATATTGGCACCTCGAGGAAGATAATCTTGATAAAAATTTTGTTCCACTGCTGGATCTAGTGAGGGGAGAGGTAACCAGGTAATAGGGCAGTGCTTTGTAATACACAAGGAGTCATAACACATAATCTATTGAAATGATCTCATCCCAAACACCCTAAGTTTGTATAGCTCTGAGGTCACATCTTTTAGCTCAAGAAAAAAATAGGAAATAACGTACAAAGATTTTATGAATCTCTGCCACATCTTTTCTAATGTATTTCTTTTATCATTAATATTTAAATGTTTGAAGTAGCACCACATTGTTGGCATTTGGGTTTTGGTGGAATGGTGGTGACAAATTTCTAAGACACGTGGAACTGAAGGAGGATCTGTTAAGTATGTTCTATGCATTCTCCTGCATGGGAGATTCTTGACCGTTTGGCCCATGAAAAAATCATTCTTTGGGTCTTGGGAGGTTCAAAATCTGATTGCTGTGCTGAGCAGTGTCTTGTATTTAAAAGGTCATATTTTTTTTTCTCCTTTCACATTACACGCTTGCCCTTTAGATCTTTCTGTCATTGTACTTAATTACTACACTTAGTGGTGTATCTTTATCTTTTACATATATTCTCATAGTATTAAATTAGTAATTCTATGGACAAACCATGCAGAGTCAGGAGTATGTGCATCTGGATTGTGTGCGTGTGAAAATGTGCAGAATGAACAGTGAAATTATCTGTGGTGGAATCATGCTTGTTTGACTCTGTACTTTCATCATTTTCTCTTCAAGAAGAATATCCTGAAGCGGTTTCAGGGCCACTTGTGCGTGACTGACTATTTCCTTCAGCATATCGTTCTTGCTATGGTTTAGTACCTGGCTTTGTATTCCTTTCAGATGTTGTTGTGTAACAGTAGTTCTTCCCTACCCCTCCACAATCTTTCACAAATAATTGAAGCAAACGTGATAGGGTTTTGGTGGACCATCTGTTATGTGTGATATCACATCTCTAACAAAGACAGAGTGGTCTCATGATAAATGAGTAGACGGATTAAGGACTTTATGTTCCTAAACCTTTTTAAAAACCAACTTTTTCCTTTCTTTCTATTCCAACCATGCTGGCTGCATAAAATAATCGCTTGTAGCATTTCAATTTTGACAGAAGTTCTGAGTGAATAAAAGAGGTGGTGATCAAAAAAGCCTCAACCTCATTACATTAGATATTGATAGTTCAAGTCTTACTGGTTTAGTGACTTTTCTGGTTAAAGTGAATTGTGTTTGAGGTGAAGCAGGAAGTTTTCACAGTAAACAGCTCTTCTGCAACCACCTCTGTTTTTAGAAACTTTATCGTCTATATACAAGAGTAGGTGGACTTTCCAATTCTTATAAAAATAAATGTGGTATTACCAATATAAATGATATTTCAGGGGATTTCATATTTCAATCTTTCGTTGTTGTTAAATAAGGCTTTAGCTCAACAATGTAAATGAACACTATTAAATGTATACTTAGCAGTAAGATAAAAATTTGCATTTGTCAAAAAGAAAATTTCATGTGACAAATGGGAAAATCCTCACAGGTTTTCACTCCGAGTCTTCCAGCTCCCAGTTCTGATTACTTTGCCTCTTCTGAAAAACATTTCATGTATCAAGGAAAGAGGAGTGGATACCTGGAACTGGAGAAAATTCCTGAATGGGTTCTGTTATTTAAAACATGTGCCTTGATATTACTGCGTAAACAACAAATTTGTCAGTCAGCCACAGATTAATAAAGCTTGAGAATGTCATAAAAACTTAGATTAGTAGACCTTAGTTAACATTAAAGATCTCTTGATATTTACTATATCCTTTGTAAAAAGGATGGGTCATACTTAGGAATATTACTATAATTTAGGTGTTAGAAGAGAAAGCTTTCAAGGGTGACCTGCCGAGCATATTATCTGCTGTCATTTTACATTCATGTTTGTGACAATGCAGCTTTATTTCCTGCCCTGTAAAATGAGTTCTATTCCTGAGCTCTGCTCCACTTGCATTGTTCTTAGTACGCACTATTTTCTGATCACTTGCCATGAATATTTCTGAGAGGTCTCTGGAACATGCTTGTCGTTGAGGCATATGTGTGATTTCATACTTGGAAAGCATGTGAGAATCAGTCTTTCTTCAATAGAAGTGCAACCCTGCCATGCATCAGTCGTAGATGAGCTGGTCTGTTGGTTTGAGTAAGTTTCCAAACACAGTGTAATCCCTTGTTTTGCAGCCCCAGGTTTTGTTAGCTTTTTTTAAAAGCCTTTGGTACTTGGTCACATTATAGCTTTTGATATGATTGTTGGCTGCATTTCTGTCACCTTGCATCTCCATCAGTGCAAAGCAATTCTTAAACTGGTCTAACCAGAACAACTAATTTTAACTCCTCCTGACAAACTGCAAGTGCAGAACAGAGATTTTACATGGTTGAAGCTTCTCTTGGCCTCTCTAAATAATCTTTGTAGAGCCTCTTATTTGGTCTGCCTATACTGCTGTTCTGCTGTAGTTCAATACATTGGCCTGGGACATGAACAGTCCCAGGTTAGGGAGGGCTTGACACTGAAGCAGCATCCTTTTTTTTTTTTTTCCTGATACTTGGCCTTGCTAAGTAACATAAAAGTGAGAGTCTAAATCATTTAACCAGAATAGAAAATGGGTATCATAAGACTTGCTGCATTTCTTTCAAATCCATTTGTAAAACTGATGTGTGTTACCTTAAACACATTTTGTTGTTTTTTTTCTTTTTCTTTAAAACAATGTTATATCTAAGCTGTGCCCTAAACTTGGCAATCTAATATGCTTCTCTTGTTTCTTCAGGGAATAGGTCAAACCAACGCCTGCGGGGAAGTCTCTTTAGATTTGTCAGAAAGTATTCAGCAATCAGCTTTGCTTTCCAGTTGATTTCTTGTATTGATTATATTATTTCAGTATAACACCATGAATGTACCATTTTGAGCTCTTTTCAGGCTACTTTTTTTTTATTCTTAGAAGCTCCTTTTATTTTCTTCCAAGTCTAGTGAACTACAATACCTCTAAAACTTCTGAACACTTTACACCCAGAGATATACTAAGAGGGCAGAAGAATTTATCTTTTCAATAATAGTTCAAAGAGCTTTGAAGGAAGGTACTAGAGAATAGTGTACTTATTGACATAGAATTTATAAATTTGCTTTACATTTTTACCTGTATATCTTAATCTGTGAAAAGCCACATTTCTTCCCTTTAATTTTGAGTCTGACCACTTCCTTAGTTTTGTAGCATCTGTGTTCGTGGCTAGTTTTCACATGAATTTATCTATAATGGAGACCTGGAGAAGTCTTTTCTTATTCAGTCAAAGTTAATTAGGATAAGACTAAAGTTGTTTGTTATTGCATGAAATGTGCCACTCATAATCGCTAGGCACATGTACATGAATTAATACATAAAAATGACCTTGTTGTCAAATAAAGAGAATGTACCAACCTTTGCTTTTCTTCTGCAGCCAGCCCTTCAGGCAGAAGCCTGAATAAATAGATGGGCCCTGCAGCATGCCCTGAAGGCTGGTAAATGTGGGCTCTGCTAGACTGTCAGGGTTGGGGAATTGGAGAGAACCTTGCCATTGGGCAATGAAACATATGCTTTTTGGGTTGTTGGTGAGAGACCTCAACTTCAGGAATAGGACAGAGACCAATTTAATGGTTCAGGGATTTGTAACTCCAAGCAGTGCCTTGAAAACTGATGATTTACAGTGTTATAATGTGATACTGCTATAAGAATTTTTTTTTCCTGCTAAAGGCATAGCTGTCAGTACACAAGGAGTTTCGAAACTTTTCCCACTTGGAATAACGATTTAGTATTTTGGGAACAAGCTGTCAGGCCCGAGTATAGGGAAGTGATGACTACTTACTTTGCAAAACTTACATATTTTTCAAATTCAAACCTATATATAGCATTTATGATTAAGTATTAGTACAAAAAGGGAACAAAACAAAACCCTTATGGGTATTTCCCCAGGCAGGAGAGAGTATAGTGCTAAAGTAACAAAAAACCCCCAAGCCTTTATTGGTGTTGTTTTCTCAGTTAGTAACATGCAAGTTTGTTTTTAGTTAGACTTGACATTGTCTTGAGGAAAAAATAGAGTTGAGCTCTATTTTTTTTTTAGAGCTATAGAGCAAATAATCATAATTGCAGAACAACAACATCTCTATGTTTACCATAAGCTATCTATGTTCTAGATTTTCAGTTTTAATTAGATTTTTTTTAATGAGGTTCGTTAGATATATAACAGAAATGAAGGAATGTGGTGTTGAAGAGCTTTTCTCCCCTGAGTAAAAATTCAAGTAGAATTTTTGAATAAGAAATAATACAGCAGAATTATGGAGCTTATGGTGAATAAGAAAATGAAAATTTACTAGTTACTCATTGTATTAAAATGCTTTTAATGAACGGAGGAGACAGCTCTACGGAGGAGACAGCAAGGAAACTCAGTGAAAATCTTGGTTATTGGGAATGTGACCTGCTGGGCCTGTCTGTACTGTGGTAAACAGTCTCTTGTTCTCTTGAGGCTTAATGGTAAGTCATCAGTTGATTGCCAGGGAAAGCTTATCGACTGCACATAATTCCGTTAATTTTTTCCCGTTACTCTAAAGGTTAATACAATTTAGTTTCTTTGAAATATGTATAGAAACACTTATTACAATGTGATCTGGTGATGGAAAAAATAGGATTAAATAGAGTAATAGTGAGTTCTTAATGCAACGTGCTTTTTGATTTAAATTTTCTTTCAGCTAGCCAAAGTGATAGGAGTCTTCCTGATTTCACTTGTTTGGGCATACGTTTGATGTGGAGGGGTTTTGTGCCTTTTCAGCTATTTTTATGCATAGTATCATAAAGGAAACGGGACTTCATTTGATTATTCAGGACCAAATATTTGGTACATAAGTATAAAAAAAAATATAGGGACATTCAAAGATTTCTTGAAATGCTCGTCAGAGTGGAGTGTGTGGTATCTGGATTAAGTGTTTGAAAGAAAATAATAATTATTTCCAGTTGATTATTGGTGTAAAACCCCCCAACTATTAAGAAAGTCAAGTTTCCCTTTTGCACATAGCAGATAGTACAGTGCGTATTGATTACCAGAACCTGACTGCAGCAGGACGAGTCCTGATGGGCTTTGAAAGAGCAGAGCCCCTACAAGGCGTTCACAAAAGGCCATTCTTTCAAAGCCTTAAGATGAAAACAAGAGGTGAATATCAAGATGTAGAAAACACATCTCGAGGCTCAACCTCATTTTTAGGATTAGGGAATGAGTAAATTGTTGGTAGCAGAAAGAGAGAAGCCTTTCGTGCTTCAGAAGGGAGCATCATACTTTTCTCAATCAGTGTAAATACTAATGTGTGGTGCTTACTTGGTACATAAAAATAGCAAAGTACTGCCTTGGTATTTCTGATCCAGTTGAAAGCTGGAAAGCAATTTATCCCATTTCCCAAGGAAGTAAATAATTTTATTTTGAAGTGACTGCTGCATAGGTCAATATCTAACTATCATTCTGAAAAATAAAAGGCTTCAATTGCGTCCTTTAAAACTTAGCCTGCTATTTCTAAAAATGATGCTAGAAGATTTGTAATAGGGGATGAGTCCTGTTATAAAACCCAGGCAAAAACCTGGGGATAGAAGCAGTAAGGAAATAAAATCTTTTTTTCTTGTGAGCCCTGAAATTTTGAAATACTGATGTGTGTTACTAAAAAAAAAAAAAAAAAAACCCAAACCCGATCACAACAAAAAAATCCAATAGAACAAAAAACCCCAAAGTTTAATAAATAGAAAAGGGTGAATCCAACTTATAAGCCATGGGTGTTCGAAGGTGAGAATGAACCCAGGACAGAAATCAAGATTAGGCAAGGAGCAAGCACAATGGCCCCGAAAGGAAATGAAGCAAATGAAGCTTATCTGAGATGAATTCATTTTGTCTTCAGAGTGTTTCCTAGTCTCAGCTGAAAGCATCTGCTGTGCTTTTCGTTGAAACACAAGTTGTACATCCAAATACATTATATCATTCTTACAGTATTTTTTTATTCATAAATCAACAGAGTAAATTTAAAATACTATTTATAGTACCAAGGAAATTTTTATTTTTTGTTAAATGTTTCCATTTCAAAACACATGGATTTTTCAAATTATCTGATTCCATACTGCGTTTCTTACCTTCCAAGTTTTTGATTGTCCTCAAAAATGGATGGCAAGGTTTGGTATCACGCTATGAAAACTGATTGTTGAACAGGGTTTCATATATTTTTGTACCTACCTGTCAAACAGAAGAATAGTAATGTGTGAATACTTGTCTTCAGGTTCAGTTTCAGAACACACTCTGATTTGCTTTCACAAATAGCATTGAATATGGTGAGTATATACAGCTTCTCCAACACACCAGTATTTTGAAATATGTTCAATATTTATTCTAATATTCTGAACTCAGTATGCAGTAATCTAAACCATAAAATGCTAGCATGGCTTTACTCCACTCTCTATTTTGAAAGCTTTTGTTGATTCTGGGTTTTTTTTCTTACTGTCATACAGAGAATTGTTTCAAAATAAAATCTTTCCCTGGAAGTGCACTTTCTGCTTGCATAAGCTAAAACTTCTGTGTCATACTGTGCCTCAGATATACAGGGTTCATGGTACTTTAGTTACAATATTTTAGCAGAATACTGATGTGCCCAGAAGTGTGGGTGGTGTGGTTTTGGTTGTTGGTTTGTATTATGGTGGGGGGGGGGTTTGTGATAGCTGGTGGGCAGCTCCTTATTTTGGAAGAACTGTCTTCTGAGGAAATGTGGAGGCTATGGGCTTGCATCACTGTTACTACCCCCCATGGATGATTTCTGTAAGCATAGGTTATAAATACCAGATAATGAGCAACTTTCTAGTAGAAACCCAGAGGTGGGTAATGGGCAGTCCTCCAAAGCTTCAGACCCTAACCTTGGTGAGACAGGACCAGCACTTCAATGGTAGAAAAACAGACTGGGAATATCACTCAATTCAGAGTAAGCTTCATGTATGGAGTTGTTCTGCCTTAAAAGAAGGATAAGTGAGCTTCTAGGCAAGTCATTTCCATCAGACTTTGAGTCTGTTCACTCTTTTTTGGAACGGAGCATTTTATTAAATGTATTTTCTTCAATTCTGTATCTC
>NW_010387754.1:59188-87391 GCF_000710305.1 Buceros rhinoceros silvestris
TTCCCTGTCCTTTTGTATTGTACTATGATATGTTCATTCTGTTAATTGATCATTTTACTGAATGTTGCCTGATCCCTGATTGTAAGTGTGTCTAACAATGATATATGCAAATGAAACAATAGGTGCAATTTGGTTTGTGCTTGCTGTTACTGAAATACTGTACCAACTTAATCTCAGAGGGCTGTACAGTAACGAATTGGATGGGCTTCTCCATATTTGGTAGAATGTCCTGGTTCGAGTTAGCACAGAACTCACTCTGTTCAGTGACTGCACTCTCCAGCTCAGTCTCTGCTCAGTGACGGCACTTTCTGAGGTTAATGGTGTATTTCTGCAGACAGTGTCTGCTTCTAGCAGTGACAGTGCTGGATGTTCATAGTCACTACCAGGGACTGCTCTGCAGAAAGGCTCTGGCTGATACTTTCTGTTGTGCAGACCAAGGTCACTGCTAAATCCTGTGTCCCACACTGAGGTGTAGCAAGTTACAGGCTGCACCTGTGGGGAGGGCAAGTGACCCTACACTGACCAAGAAGGTGTTCCATCCCATAGGCATCATACTCAGTATAAACCTGAGGGATCACAAGGGTCAGGCTCTCTTCTTCTGTGGCTGGCATCTGAGGAGGACTCTCTGTTCTGCCTTCAATACCAATCTGTGCATTCCTGAATCCAGCACCTGAATATGGTTCCTGTCTGCTGCTGAGTCCGGTCTAGAACCTTCCCAGCTTCTGCCCACAGCAGATTTTGTTGTTGTTATTTTCATTACAGCAGTTTAATGGATTGGATAAAACCCTAAGTCTTCCTCCCTTGTTGCTTTTCTCTCTCCCTTTGAGAAGGGAGAGGGGTTAATTGGGAGCATCTGTTATTTCTGTAGTGGCTGGCCCAGCCCTAACCCTTGACAAATATTTTGCAAACAGAATTCAAAAGTGGTGCTGACAAGGAGAAAACTTATTAACGCCATTTTACTCTACTCCTTCCTTCCACTGCTACCCCCTTCTCCACTTGGAAACCACCAAGAGTGGGTGCGGCAGTGAGAAGCATAGGTCAGTAGATATTAATAGCAGGTTTGTAATGCTGCTCTTCATCAAATGTGTTCTTGCTGGTAATGGAGTTTCATGGATCATAACAGTATTCTGTCCCAGATGATTTTCTATCTGCAGAAGATGGCGGCTTGTGAAAAACAGATGTTCTTTGCATCCACATCACATGCATTCCTTCCCCAGAAGGGGGGTAGCTCTGTGGTTAGTATCTGAATACTTGTATGAGATGTCTGTGCTCTCTCCCACCTTTTCTCTTCTTTGAGAAATATGGAAAAAAAGTACATCAACGATAAGTTTCTTATTGACTGAAAAGTATAACAGATCTCCCAGATACAGCAAACATGCTGAATGATCTGAGGGGAAACTTCTCTTCAGGGAATGGCAACACCACATTTTTAGGACACAAGAGAATAATGGATATCTTGAGTCTATAAACTAGGGGACTTGCGTAAGTCTTATGCATAAGTCCTTATGCATATGGACCTGCATAAGTGTTAAGGGTCGAGGGACTGATTTACCTCGATTTAGCTTAACGGAATCCCTCTGTCCTGATAGGAAGGGATTTAATCGGGAAAGGAAGAAATTCACACCTCGGTCTGCTTGGATAGCTGAAACAAACTTTAATATATATATGATAAAGCCACACAACTATATTCTGTATGTATATGATTACAAACCAAAAGGGAAAAGAGGAAGGGGGGATGAAAAAGAAAAGGGAAAAAACCCCCAAAGTACTGAGTAGCAATGTTTATAAACAATCTGTCCTGTTCAAGGCCAAAGCTCTAGCCAGCTTTCTGGGCAGGCGGCCAAGTAACGAGATAAGAGTAGAAAAAAAAAAAACCTTGGTTCCCTCTGGCAGAGTTGAATTCCTCTTGCGCTGGGAAGGGGGGGCCACGGGCACCCTCCGGGCAGCTGCTCTCAGTCCCCACGGCCTGCGGCTTATCCCGCAGGAGAGCTCACTTCTTGGCTTGAGAACGGGAAGGAAAGCTTGGTTATCACGCCCGGTTCTAGACGAAAACTTACGACAGGCACAGCTCACAGTCTGTGTTTCCTCGGGCGATCCGGAGGTGTGGTGTGGGCCTCAGGCCTCGGCCTGCTCAGGCTGCTCTCGGGCTGGCCGCTCGGCAGGTCGGTTCGTGGGAGGATTCGGCTCCCCACGTGCTGCTGCCCGGGACCTCGACGAGCGATCCGGGGGATGCAGGCAGACCTTCAGGCTTTCGGCTCAACTCAGCAGCCGGCAGTCTGGACGCGGCCTGCTCGGGCTGCTCCCGGGCCTGGTTTCTGCAGACGGCAATCCGGAGGAGGCGCTCCCTGCTGCAGGTGCGGAAGTCCGAGAGAGGGAGGTTCCTCCCTGCGTGCTGCTTTATAACCTTAACATGTAACAGTGCACCTGACCCTCTTTTGACCAATTAAATGCGGGGTCATAGTATTTGCAGGGAATAATTCCTGTTTGTCCAGAACTCAAAACAAGGAAGTTTAGCCCAAACCGGGACAATAAGGTAAGACAACATGCTAGTTGTTTATAGTTCTTAGAGTAATTCAATAATTATGTCTTTCCTATGCATTTAAACTGTGAGATAAGAAAGAGTTCTTCCACACCAGATGGTCTAAACTACTTGACACATCATGTTAGAGGAAGAAGTTGATCCATTTACTTGCTTTTAACCTCTGATACAGTAGGTGGTGTCCTTTGGAATGTACCACTAAGCACCACTTCTCTAGGGCCATGCAGCGTAATGGCGAGTTAGCTCACTGTGCTGGTTTTGTTTAGTGTCCTCATTCTCTTTTGTGATTTCTGAACTGGAAGCTTCTTCTGTAAGACCTTTTTAGAGCTTTAATAACAACTTATAGATGATTGCTCTGAGAGGTACTGCAGAGTTCAGTTACTTTAGTTGCGTTTCTGAAATCCCTGCAATTATTCCATGAGATAAGATGAGTGTGGTGCAACGCAGAGAATGCAGCTCGTTTATTGAAACTATGAACTGTGCTGCAATGCATAGTAAATATTTTTTTAATTCTTCTAGAAACGATTTTTAAGGCTTTTAAAGGGTCAAGGATATTTTTGTCTGTTTTCTGGATCAATGTATTATGACACCGCACGGAAAATTTAAATGAATTAAAACTGTTTTGTGGTAGTATGCAGTTGTGGAGTACAAAGTTAGCACCTCTCTGGTATGAAGCAAGGACTGGTTCAGGGCATCAGGTTGTGTGTAGTTCTTGGGATGCAATTTGAACATCTCTATAGCTTTTTAGTTTAGATGTTGCTTTGTCAGTAAGCAGGTGACTTCAATGACAGCTTTGTTTGGGGATATGGAATCAAATCTAAAGGAGTTTGGGGAAGCCACAAGAGAAGATTACTTGTCATCTCTCAAGACCTGTCAAAGTAAAATTAGCAAAATATGACAAAAATATGAAATGATATTTAGCCAAAAGAATGAAATATATAGAAGTGTATATATATATATATAAAATGTATATGTTTTTGCAAAACACTGGGGGAAGGAAGATGTGAACTGGTTCATAAAACCATCTGATTAAATTGAAGTCTTTGAAGGCTTAATTTTTTCTATTTCTAGTGCCAACGTATCTTTACCCTTGATAATATCTATATATTGACTTCATGGATTCAGAGCGAAGCTAAAGATGTTGGTTTAAAAATTACACAAACTAGGACAATAAAGTCTTCAGTCATGCCAATACTGAAGTGGGAGCTGCTCCACAATCTTCTGTCTGGGAAAACGCACTCAATGTGAAATCAGAGGAGAATAAGACAAGTAGTCCAGGTTGTTACCACTGTTGTCTTTTTAATATTTAGGAGGGATGATATTAATGGGAATATAAATTAGGAGGAATGGTAAAGGGAGTGAAACTAGATACAAAAAGGACACTACCAGGAGTACTGAGGTGTGCTTGAGCTGAATACAAGGTAATAGTCAAAGCCTGAACCGTTAAAAAGAAACAGAAGCGGCAAAGGAGTTTTACATCCTTGAAGTTTTTAAAATAAAAATTGATTTTCATAGAATGACTTAATGTGCCTGGATAAAATATTGACATTTAGCATATAACCCTAATCCGGACAGTGTGACACCTTAGGCTATCCTCTTGAATTGCTGTCACGCCAGTAAAGAACCGAGTGAACAGTGCCAACAATTGGTAGATAAATTGAAAGCATTACTCCCACAACATGCGTATTAACGTGCCATATGCTGGGAGCTCACATAATTTAAGCTTATAAAATTGCTATAGAAGTTGAGAGAAAATACAGCAAGATGTGTTACCAACTACATTATTGCTGAAGCTACAGAAATCATAGAAGTCAATATTGTGTTCAGTGTAATTTCACATGATGAAATTAAGAAACAAGAGAAAAATATTTCTATGCACAGGAAGCTTTTTGATAAGACTGGTGGTGTAGGACACCTGTACTGCAGTTTGGGAACAACAGTGCGCTTTAAATGGAATAACTGCGGGAACAGATGCTCATGCATTAAGATCTCAGCCTTACATACAGCTGAAGTTTACTTTCAGGCTTGGAAAGTTTATTTTCAGGCTTGTAGGGAATCTCAATGGGACGTGTGACGAGTGATCTCCTTGCAGGAAGAAGAAAAAATTCATGCTACATTTCAGGTGATTTTTTTTCATTTGGATGTGAAATGGAAGTTGATTTAATGATCCATAGGGGATATCAGGCTGACGGCTCTGAGAATAGGACCCTTTTGTTTATCAAGAATCTTAATGGTTCTCATTCTCAGACTGGAAAAGATCCTATCTGTGGGAAACAGGTTTTCTCCATAGATTTTTTTTCATCCTCTGGGATTTCTCTTTATGATGAGCCAGGAATCACCTTGGGATATGCCTTTTTCTCCCTTCTGCTTATTAGGATAAATGAGAGTGAATCTAAAAGTGATCTTGTTTTAGGTTTGGACCATTGTTTTCAGAGTGTAAGTTCAACTTTTTATATGGTTCTTCAAGTTTTTACAGATTAGTCTGATGGACTTCTTAGTGATTTAGAAGTGAGTTATGTAGCTTGCTGCCACCTTAGGAAACCTTTTTTTTTTTTTTTTTCCAAATATCCAAGACAAAAAGAGGCCATTACTTCCACACTAAGTGAGTTTGATAAGATAACTAAATATTTTGCTTACTATAAAGTGTTTGGAAACAAGATTCTCGTGCTTAATATGAGAATCAACCAATATCAAATTTCCTGAGTTGCCAGCATATGAATGTAATAAAGCAGTCAGTGGAGTGAATTTTTTATTGAAGTTGGGCTGGTAGTAAATAAAATTTTCTAAATGAATTCATAGCAATCCTGCAGAGGCAAATCCTACCACACCCTGAGCATCATGCTATGCTCTAAAATCCTATCATAAGTACATGGAGGCATTGCTGAATAGTTGCCAGAGGAGCTGTGTCAGAATTTTGACTCGTATTTTTATTCTCCCAAGGAGTCCATGGATTGCTTCAAGCAGGTGACCCTGGCCTCTGTGTTCCCTACTTAATCTCTTGGAACATTTTACATCTGCTTCTGTATCCTTGGTTGACCACATCTGCATGCAGTGTGGTAATCCCCTCCTAGGTCCCATCTCTCCCAGGGAGAACTGTTTAGTCGAAACAGTGTCCTGAATTACTGTTTGACACAGGAGAATTAAAGGAAGGTGATGAAGTTTTGCATGTTTCCAAAATGAAATATTTGAGAAAATGGTCTTGCCAAAATCTTGCTTGTAGTGTAAGCAATCTCATCGTTCTTTCAGAATGTGCTCAGTGAGGGTTTGTACTAGAACAATTAATAAAACTTCCACCCTCTCCATATTGCCAATATGGAGGTGAATGTTTGTGTTCTCATCTGTCTTGTTACCTGTCCAACCTTATAGCTATTAATAGAGGAGAAGGGAGAGATTTCAAGTGCACGTACACTTGTAGTCTAGTGTTTTCTTTAAGCCGATTTACTGCCCTCAGGAAAAAACACAAAGTAATAGGGAAAGTCTCAAGAAAAAGAAGTATCTTTCATTGAAGGAAAAAACCCCAACAACAAATGACAAAAGCAGGAGACACTAAGGCTTCTAACGCTAAAGCTGCCAAAATTTCATTTGAAATACTACAATTTGTGTATCTTTATCACCTCTTTACAATATACACTATCTTCATAATTACGAAGTACCACTGGGATAAGGCAGAGGATGTTTAGAGAGATTTCAGGAACACTCATGCAAAGTGAAAACAGTCAATTTCCTGATTTTTATCCAACCCCCTCCCATCCCTGAAATGGTGTGTATTGCCTCAAACTTTTCCTATAACAATTAATGTGTTTTGTAAAACATTCTGACATAGTCTGCAAGTCTGGGAGTTGAAGGATTATACATATCTCATGTTAAAACATTTTGCGGATGTTACTGACAAAATTAAATATTCTCTCCCATTTCTGAAATGTGTTTGTAGATGCTTTAATTAGATTATATTTTCCCCTGAGTATTTAATTTCCTTTAATGCTTCTGTACTACATAGTTAGATGTATTCTGTGGGCCATCAAAATATCTAGCAGTGAAGATAGATCTTTGAGCTTCTGTTCTTAGAATCACTGGACTAAAATGTGCTCTTCAGCATCTTCCCTTAACCTGGACAATGGCAAGTATATTTTGTTCTGTTCCCCTAGTGTTTAATCAAATAGACACATAGCAAGTGTCCCATAGACATGCAACTAATCCTGCAGCTCAATTTCAGCTTTTTTATAGTGAGCTCTGTCAGGCTTTCACCTCTTTCAGTTTTTATTTCCAACTTTCTTTGACTGAAAATATTTCAGAAGGAATACAGAAGAGTTAAACTGCTGTGATGTTTGCGGTCAGCCTCTTTCCAGGGTTGTAAGTCCACTTAGTTGGAGTTATTTGGGTAACTGAAATTTTGCTGTGCTGTGGTATGATGCCACACACTGACAGCCTTGAACGCGTGTCCTAGGGGTTTTGTCTGGCACCCAGGTCTAGATATGTTCCTCAGCAGCTTCTTTGTGTGTAAGAATGAGACCACTGTGGTCTCAGGCTTCTACAGGAGTTGCCAGTGAGGGAAGTACTCATGGTGATAAGAAAGAATAGCTGGCTCAAATGGTCTAAAAAAATCAATTCCCAAACCCACCAAAACAAACAAAAAAACCTCCAGCCCTAAAACTTATAAAAATTTCCAATATTTAGTTCATGTAGGAATGGAATTCCGAGAAACTTTGTGTGCCTCCTCACTGGACTTGATGGTGCCTTGATCCTGAACTATTAAATTCTGTATTTCTGTATTCTGCAGACCGCTTGGGGGAAAGAGGATAACACGGAAGCCCAATGTAGATGTCAATCCTTTTTGAGATATCTCGAAGAGTTTGAGAAATTCCTCATTAGAATAAGGAAATCCAGTATCATCTGTATTTGACTGTAGATTTGTCTATTTTACTGCTTTCGAACTTTTGTCAAGGTTTTGTTGCCCTGTTCCATGTTTTTTTTCCATAATTTCAGGAAAGTACAAGATTTTTCTTATTTCTCTCTCCCTTGTTAACTACACAAAAAAGCCCTCAGCAGCTCTCCTTAAAGAACTGCTGTTGTGTCTGTACATGAGGCACAGGAAGCTTAGTTGGGATTACATTCTTTTCCAGTCTATTCACTTTAGAGCTCTCTCCCTTGGGAGGCTTAGCCTCAGGCTTTAATGACACTGATACAGTACTATATGATATAAGGCGAATTTTTCCCCCTAGCATTAATCCAGTTGTATTGATAGAGGAGCCTGTGTTGGCATTTCCAGCAGTGCCTTGTTCCTTGGAGGTTCTGGAATTCACTGGCTCCCTTTCTGTCTGCACTTTTGCACTTCAATCTTCCATTTATCTGTACAAAACCTCTGAAACTGGACCTACTGTACAGTTCGGGCAGCCCACAGCCTTCCTCCAGGTGATAGAGTTCAATCTGTTAGAATCAAATGCGTCTTTCATCGTCATCCTCTTTGTAATTCTCTGTTGCAGGAATGTTTTAACATATGAAATAGTAATCTGTGTTTGTTCTCATCCTTCCATCACACACCCACATAAATAATCAGTTAAAATATCTGTGGGTTAACCAAACTTGCTCTACAGTTTCCTTGTACTGAAAAGGGGAAAATGGAGCATTTTCTGTTACATGGTATAAAATATAACAATGTTCTTTATAAGCAGTTTTTTCTTCACTTTTCCAAACAGTATTTAATTATGTTAAAATGTACATGTGGCAGAAGATCTTTGATTATAAGTTGGTGTCCAAGTATGAGGGGATATTTACATATTGCTCCTGAAACAGATCCATTCCTATTTATATGACCTGACTGTGCACAATAGCCGTAGTCTTCAGGTGTGCTGTCACAAATACCCAGCTAAATTTGCTGTGAGTTGCATCAGTGCAATTTAGAAAAAAACAGAAAAAAATAATTAAATCACTGTACATACTTGAGTTTTGCATTGGTGTGTATGTGAGATGAAAAATCTGTCCCTGGAAGGCATTGATATTCAAGATGAGCACTCGGTGAATATTGAGAACGTAATTAAATTCTGTGCTTGTATCAGTGTTTTATATTTCAGTGTGTTCTGACATCAGCCGGTGATAGCTTGGCTGAAGTGTACCCAAATAGAAGAGTCCTTTCTTGGACCATTGAGACAACAGCATGATTCCAAGTCTCTTGAGAGAAGCGCGGACATATGTGTTCTCATTCCATAATGCACAGTGAGCTAAAAGGAAAGAAGTAATACTTGGATATTTCACTAGAGCCAAACCCCTTAAAGCAGTTTCTCAGGAGTGGTTAACAATGTTGAAGTGTTGATTGAGTCTCTACTGGTGAGCATCTGAAACCACGAAAAGAAGTTACATACTTCCCAGATACTTTCTTCAGAGATTTTGAGTTAACTTTGAAGAATCTGAGCTTTTCCTTAAAGATAATTTCTAAGGGACTTTTAGGTTCAAATCCCCATTGAAGTCAATGCAAGTTTAACTGGTCTATATAGTGAGGAAGACTTGCAGGTTAAATATTTAGTTTAAATTTAGCTGGTCTTGACACTTCTGCTATATTGCACAGAAATGCACTGAAATTGAAAAGCAAATGCTACTGGGGCTGCACACTGGATCATGTTTTCTGCCGTATAGTACACAAACTTCATGCTACATAGAAAAGTCAGTCTGTGATCCCCATTCTACTTCATGAATGTCTTCACAAATTTCAGAGGTCCTTCAGTTCAGGTTTTTTCCATGGCAGATACAAGAGGGAAAGGCCTGCTATTTTTGAAACTTTTTTTTCTCCTTCTTGAAAGGTCCCAGACCCATTGATTGTGGCATATGAACACAGAATTATGAAGTAATTATCTCAGTAATAGCTTCAGTGAAAATCATGGGGTTATCATTTTGTAAATGGCACTTTCAGTATTGACATGGATGAAGTAAAAACATCTAAAGCAGTGTTAGGTCAAGGATGATCTTTAGATTTTTTTAGCTCCTCCTATCTCCCAGGGATTCCATAAATCCCAGAAAACCTTCAGGAGTTGGAGGCCGAATTACTTTGGCTGAAGCAAGGTCTTTGTAATAACTTGGACTGATGATGTGGTAGTAACTTGTGTCAATCTACTTCTACATATTTGAGTTATAAATATTTCTCTGATTCTTCAATGTATGCAACTGTCAAATGGTGAACAATTCAGACTGGAAAAGTATGTTTGATTAAAGTAATGATTTTTGGTTTGAGAGAGTTGTCCAGTGTCAGAGTTGCAGGTATAAATTTGCAACTTGCAACTTGTTGCTTCATTACCGATACTCGTATTCAGATTTGTTATTTGCACTTGTTCAGTGTGATTCATTTATAATCTCCTGTGACTTTGCAGAGAGCAAGTGTTTGCTTCTGTGTTTGCAGAACTGAGGCTAGGATTTCACATGGAGGAACTCAGGCTGATGAATATGACCCCCAAATTGACTGATGGTAAAATCTGGGAAACTAATTAAAAATTGCAACATAATTTTTTTTATTTAAAAAAAACCTAGTTGAGCTGGAAATGCTCAAGGCTTTCTAACTCTTTGATTACGGAATTTTCTCTCATTCGTTTACCACGCTTTTTAGTTCCTCCTCATGTTCCTCAAAGGAAAAGGTGTATAAGTTCCTAAGCACAGTAATAACTTTTTTCTTGCATTTGAAGTGACTATAGGTAATCCATTCCATTCAGTTATATCCTGAAACATAAATGCCTTTTTAAAGGTCTGTAGAAAGCAATTATAAAGCTGGTGACTTTGAACTATTGAACTGCATGCCCCAGTGCTGTTGACAATGCTAAAAATGGGAATATTAGATTAAATTTTTTCAAGCAGAAAGTTCTAATAACTCAAGTAATAATATTCATTAACTTCTATTTACACCATTTAAATCTGAATTCACATTGTTTGTTTTATTTTTTCCAGAAAGCCATTAAAGCCGTAGCCAAATGCATATTTGACAGTATATGCTAATTCAGGTTTGGTGTAAATTACGGTTGAATTATCAAAGGTGTTGCACCACTGCACAGCTTGGTTTTGATTTGAAGGGGTGGGGCATTCAGTGCTACGGTAACCCCCTGTGGTGGGTTAGCACTTACAATGCCAGGCGCTGTACAGCACAAACGTGAACATGGATCTGTCAGTGCTGAGTTGAACCCATAGAGATGGTGTGATGAGGCGTCCAAGCCTTACTTGTACCGCTCAAAATTGAGTATGAGGAGATGACTGGCTTTTCAATTGGACCTGGAGATGCTTTCCCCAGTTCCCCAGTAAGTCTTGACAGTCAGATGCTGGCCCAGTTGTTCAGAGTGTGTTATGAGGAAAAAGTGGATATAAATGCTGAGAGATAAGATCAGTAGGAGAGGCTATTCAAAATGGCAGTTTGAGATTTATCTCAGTAAGTTCTCCTAAACTCTGCAAGTTGTTGGGTTCCTTTGACAGATCTTGTTTCTGCTCTGCACATAATGCTCAAGTCTGTCCTGGAATGTATTGAAACCTTTCTGACTGCCAAGGCTTTGGGCATGGCGCCTGGCAGGAAACTCTCGCTGCTCAGGAACTGGTAACAGTGCAGGATTTGCAAAAGAAGACAAAAGATTTAAATGCTGCTTTCTTGGCATTTTTTAAGAGAAAACAGTGGGGAAGAAGAGCAGCACTGCAGATGTGAACAGAGATAAGGGTATCCAGGTTAAACCTGCAGCTTCTTTATTAAGACAGGAGTGCAGAAGCTGATATGTGTATATTGTGTAGCTGCATGAAAAGAGTGAGTACCGCGGTACTGGGATGTGATCTTATTAATTTTCCGTTCTTAATAGGTTTGTTAGAACATGGCTCATGCTTGTGCTTGGCTACTCACCACTGGTATTGTCATGGCTTAGATTGTTCGCAGTAATGGAGATTCATGTGGGTTAAAGTAAATGAAGCCGCTTTTCATTGCCATTATCATTATTAAAAAGGCTTTTCAAAGGCAGATCTTGCTGTTGGTGATCAGCACATCCCTGAAGTGATCAAAGAGCAGTGTCCTGGAGAATGTATTTGTCCCTTATGGTGCCTGACAAAGTACTGTTCTACTAACTGCTAATAAAAAAAAAATACTTGGAATTGTCATTAATCAGACTGCTGCTTAATAGTGGCATTAGAATGGGATGTGGGTTTTTATTTTTTTTTCCCCTCACTCTTCTGAACTTTTTTCTCCTGACTGTAGTAAATATGGCTGCTGTCATTACAGCTACCGCCATTTCGCTTTGCAGCTGCACTTTTTCCGGTTCTGACAGACTCACAGATTTTTTGCACGCAAGGAGTGGCTCTAAGGATTCCTTCAGACTGCAGATGCCATTGTCTTGCTTTTCTGCATCATGGATTGTATTTTCATCGGGCACATAGCCTGGGTAGTATTTTCTGCTACACACCTGATCACTTTGCCTCCACATTACAATGTTCCCCTTAATGTGAAAGGGTCCAGAGTTGTGCCACTTAGTGCCGTATCTTTTTATTCACACTATTAGGTGTTGTGGTAAAATCTTGCTTGCTTCCATTTCATAGCATACAAAGCTATTTTGGGGTTATATAGTCTACAGTTTTTGAGCAGCTGCTGTATGGGTGGCGTTGCTACTTCCTGCTCCACTTCGAATTCCTTGAGGTGTGTAACCTTTCTGTGTGTGTGAGAGCGCTTGCTGGTCACATGTCTACTTATCATCTGCTCATCAAGGGTTAGTGAATACTTTGGGGTTTGTCTGATGTCTGTTCAATTTGTATTTGTAGTGATTGTTGATTTGGGTTCAGCCCCACTGAGATTGCATCCTTCAGTATGTCATGTCCAGCTGAGAAAGCAGGCTCTTCCTGTCAAATACACCCAGGTTACTCACCTGTTAATTGCCTCAGCAGGTCCTTGATTTTCTTTATAGACTGTTTTTCTTCATGAAGAGGTACTTTGCATTGGGAAACAATAAGTTTCAAACAGCTCTGCAGCTGTCTGCTTTTTTGCCCAGTGCACACTGGAAAATAAGCAGCTGTCTGGTTGCAGCCTTCTTGCTTGCATCTGCACTGACAGTCACTAACTTTCTCATTTCAAATTTGACATATATCAGATTTCTTGAGTTACTACTCAAAGCCGTCTGTGGATTTTGTCTGTTTGACCAGTTGCTTTTATTCTTTAACACCTTATATTGTCATAAACCAGACTGTCAGCAGTAACAGAAACAGATACAAGAGGAGAAACCCCAAACCTTGTATTTCAAGCCCAAAACTTCTCTAAGTAGTTTTGCTAAAGAGGAGGAATCATTTATTTTTATACCTCTCTTTTAGGCACAGTACATCTCACTGGACATAGCTATTATATGATAGTCACAAATAATAAAGATGATAAGATTCTTGAACCTTGTCTTAAGAGCAGCCTGGATCAAACCTTATTTTTGTTTGAAATCAAGTAGAAGGTTTGTGTGATGATATGGCTACCAAAGTGATTCCTGTAAAGTGTCACAGAAGATGTGAGAATTGGCTATGAGGCACCTTAGCAAGTAATCCTGTGAAAAACAAAGGATATGGGAAGGGTATGCTGAGTAAAAAGCCTAAAAGATATAATGAAGCAAGTATTTGGTGTTGAGTTTATGCTTCTCTCATTAAAAAAAAAAATCAAAAAAACCCCAAGCTAAGAGCAAACGTTCGTGCTCTGAAACAGCTGTTTACAGCAGTGAGTCAGTGCTCTGCATTCTTGAACTACAGCTAGCAATGGTTTGTAAAGCTCCAATTCTAATAAATCTCTAGTCCTCTAGCATATTCTGGTTTTATCTCATCCTTTGATATCATGCCTTTATCTTAAGAATTACATCTGTTCATAAATAACATCTTATTTTCTCTTAAAGATGGGATGTGTACTGGCTTTCTGTACAGCTGTATTACTGAAGGACACCCAGATGGACACAACAGTCCCAGTAAAAACTGCTTAGTGATTGATAGTAGGTACTTAAGATAAAGATGGGGAACCAGTGATTAAATAGTCAGTCGTTTTTGCTAGGGATAACACATTCTGAAAGTAGCAGGAGTACAATGGGAGACAATAGCCGAGTCACAGAGGAAACTTTGATCTAGAATCCCCTAGAAGTATCCTTTTAGATTCAAATATATAGGGCGAAAGCAGAAGCCAATGGCTTGGTATTTAATACTCTGTGGAAATGGAGCTGGTGTCCCAATTTCCCAGAAATGCTGATCTAAGAAAATATATATTGCCTGTGACTTGACATCTTACTAAAAATCTCAGAAGATAAAATAAAAATTCACGTATTTAAATCCTTTACATGCACAAGCTTTTTCACCAGTTCCTGTAGGATTGCTTGTTTGACATATCTTTTGAAGTTAATAGGTTGCTCCTGTAGAATAAGGGCATGCAGAATAGTATCTGGGAAAAGCTTAGAGAATAGATAGAAAGCAAATTATATGCCCCCAAATGTCCTGGGAAGAGAACAAATAGCAGTACAACCACTACCCAGTTGCTCCATCGTATGACTTAAAGATTTGGTTTCCAATGTTGTCAGCTGTCTCTCCTTCATGAGCAGTATATTCATTTTCAAACAACTATACTGGCATCTATGAAACAAACTCAGCACTTTGAGGTCAATGGAGGAAGACAGAAAGAAAGAATTTCACCAAGAAGTGCGAGGTTGGAAGTTCATGTCTAAACAGCAAGTTGACAAAGTGTTCAAGAGCTGGATGAAGTAAGAACATTCAAAAATCATGTTTCTAACAACTTAGTGTCTACTAGTTTTACTGAACTGGTATAAAGTGTGTTATTTTGGCTTGTGAACTTGGACTATAACACCAAGCCAATTTTAATGCTATACAAGTGGACAATAGGTAAAATTCAATGTTAAGTTGTATTTTTATAAGTTTCCATTCAATTTAGTTCAAATTTGGCCTCCCGCGCCTAATTTTTCTTCGACCCTGTGGGTTTTCAGAGCTACCAGCTCACTCCATCTCATTCTTTTTCATTCCTCCATTGCAATATGGTAACGTATATGCTCACATTTGAACTGGTTTTCACTGAGAAATCAAAATGAATGGCAGACCTGCAACAGTGCTTCTTTCTCCCATTACTCTTTATAATTAAATCCCTAGGTGCTCTTGTGAATGTGAGCCACAAATATTCAAGGGATGTTTCTTCCACATGTACAAAAATCTTGCAGAATCGTAGTTTTACAACAGGGGAGGAAAAATAGATCTTCTCGACCAATAATGTTTATTGATATGCGGATGCTCATGTAGCTCAACAGAACACTTGATACTGGTGAGCCACTAAGTTCCAGGGGTTTAGGACAGAGCCTGAACTTGCCATGGTCCTGTTGTGTTCAGTTCTAGTGGCCTTCTGTCTGGCCTATTTAATAATCTTAAGGGTTAACCAGGGAACAATATAGTAGCAAGCAAGGTATGTGGTGCTGTGGTTCATTGAGCCCTGATGGTTTCAAAGTGTTATTGATCAGACAATAAGATTCTGCTCTGTTTCTATTAATATTGGAGATGATAGGTTCAACAAGCTCTTGAAATTATTCTTGTTAAATCCAGATAGAGCAAAGGGTGAGAAAGGAGTTAGGCTGAACGTAACTAAGAGAACTGAAAAATTTCCAGGCATGGTGTCAAAAGTAACTAACTTCACTGATACTGAACCAGTTTTCCATCAGTTACAGGTGGAGATTTATCAATAGTTGCTAAACCAGTTTCTTCCTTTCCTGGATTATTTGTCTCTGTGTGTTGTGATTAAATCAGTCCAAGTCAAGTGTAACTTGACTTGCCTTTGAATTTTTAGGTTTGTGCATCAGGGATATGCTTTCATATATTCATGGTTTTGCATGTTAACGAACCTTTAATTTTATATTATTTCTTGGATAGCTATTTATTGAATAAGGGAAAACATTCTGACATACCCTCCCTTGAACAGTTGATACATGACCAAAAATCCTCTGCCGCTTCAGCCTGAAAAAACTAGGACAGTTTATTAGGAATATTGTGGGTGGTGGAAATATTGTTCAATATTAACATTAAGCAAGCATTTACTGTTAGAAATAACACTGACATTTCTGTGTGTGCTTCTTTAGCTACCCACCTCCAAAGAACCTCATACAATTCATTGATTCAAAAGGCACATACTTAGAAAGAGAAAGCCTTCTCTAAAAAGGCTTTGAGTTTTACTCCATGGAAACTAACTTCCTGATTTAGATACTGGAATAAAAGTGGCCATGCCACCAGCATGACAGGAAGAGGGAGATAGCTGGGAGATAGCATGAGAAGGGAGGGTGTGGCTCTTCCCCTGAGAAAGCAGCGACAAAGGGAGAAGATCTCCTATGCCTGCACATGAATGCATGCAGTGCAAGGAGCAAACAAAAGGGATTAGGAATCTGTGCACAGCTGCATAGCCATCATCTCCCTGGGACTGCATTGGTGTGAAGTGCTGCGATGGATGGACACAGGCTCTGCGGGAAAGGCAGCTATGCTATGCCTGCTGCCGAGAGGAGGAGCAACTGATTTAGCAGCAACATATGCAGAGATAGTAAGGCTGTGTTACAGCCATTTGAGCATGCTGAGAAATGGATGGTGTCCTTGCAAGGCCACTATGGTCTTTGGAATGTCTGGAAATGGGAGGGATTTCCTGATGATCAGAGAAAAGCAAACACTGAGAGTTGGAGAGAAGATGGAGCCAGGCTCTTCCCAGAGGTGTATAGGCAACATATACAAGTCAGAAAATGGGAAATCCCAAGAACAACAACAAATTCTTTTCAATTCAGGAGTGGTCAACACTGGAACAAGCTGCCCGGAGACAAGGTGATGTCTCCACCCTTGGAGACATTTCTTGGCAGTCTGCTCTAGTTGAACCTTATTGCAGAAGACCATTGGACACTTCCCCTAACCTAAATCATTCTATGCTTCTCTTGTGTACCATGCACAGGCAAATAAAACTTCAGCATTGAACTTTTTAATTTTTTTCCCTTTTATCTAATTGCTCTAGTGATCTTCAATGTACTTAGCTGTACTTGCACTACATACACAATTTTTTGAACCAGAGTATTTACGTTTCATTCTAAAGCTCTTGTTGAATCAAGAGGATTAATGTTTGGGGATTTAATAGTCTCCAGTTTAGCTGAACTCAGTAAATCTGTCTCTGGGCTGACAAAGTGTTTGAGTGCTAACTATTTTGGGATGGGTAAAGTAATGGCAGCATCAAATCTATTTTCTTTAATATTAAGGAAGTATTGAAGTTAAATAGACAGTACGAAATTTTAACTGGATTATTAAAATAATCCACTGTTGATGTGCACAACTATCACCCTAATGAAGTTTGGAAGTGATTCTAATGGAGGAAAAATGACTTAATGCCAGCGAGCTTTTTGATATAATAGTCATTTTATGAACAAGATGACATGAACTTCATTAGACAGAAACAGCATAGAAGTGTTTACTCACATAAACATGGCAGTTATAGCCAAAAGCTCAAACTGCAGAAATTTATAAGTTAGATTAACTCAAAGTTGTTCTTCGAGCTCTCAGCTTGTCAGATGCTCCAGCCACTGTTGAGCTGGGGACTAAAGTGGCAAATTTTAGAGTGACTTAATTTTAATAATAGGGAAATTCAAATAAGACTGAGGGGCAAACGCAATCAAGGAGAACAAGCACAACTGAACATACGGACGGCTGTCTTCTGACCATTATTTAAAAATCACTCTATTTTGGACAGATTTTTATAAAAACACTACCATAATGTTGAGATTAGTCAATGAGTGATTCCTCAGTGGCAACTCTGATACATTAATGGTTCATCTGTTGACTGGAATAGATGTAGAATGGGGTATTGTCATTGCATATATTTTTAGAGCAAAAAAAACGTGTGGAGGTGTGGCATTTTTTTCCAGATGCCATGGAGTTTGAAAAGTAGTTGTTTTATTTTTGAAATTATTTTCTTGTCAGTTTGACTTGTTATGTATTTGCCTCAGTTGTCTGGTGCATAATTGGAGTGCAGATGAAGTGAATACATGCACAATGTAATGATTACAAACCCATACCAATGTAAGGCTTGCATTCGTTTAAAATTAGAGGGAAAGCTATTTTAAGTTTTTCTGTGTTAGAGTTGTTTTGTTTATTTGGGCATAGTTTGAACTGCTGCTGCAGACTAGCAATTGTTGCTGATTACTGACATTAAATGCTGCCTTCAAAAAATGTGTGGTTTTTTTTCTCTGAAGTACAAGCAAGATGCATAAAAATAATAATTACACAGATCAAAAAGAAAAATGCATATTTTTCTCCCAATGTAAAGCCAAAGGAAAATAATGGCTTCATACTCTGAACTCAGAAATCAGTGCTCAAATGGGTGGGAAACTTCCCCATTAATTCATAATCAAGTAATCAAATGGTGCCAGTCTTACCTGATTTTAAAGGATTATTCATCAGTCAACACAGCTATTTTTTCTTAGAGTTTTTGAATGTCTTTTTTTATTTTCTCAGGAGATGGCAACTTTGTATCACTAAAATAAAATAATGTAAAGCTGTGTGAACTTTCTTGATTTGATTCTGCAGTAGGTAACATCCCAAACTAGCTTTCACTTCACAGAGGCTTGAGAATTCATGAGGCTGGATTTTGAATTCTGACCATCAAATTACTTGTAAAAAAATGACCAGACTTCCCGTAGACTCTGAAGAGGTTTTGAGCTAAGGAAATAAAAAACCTGAGCCTCCAAGCAAACTTTTTTCTTTGTCCATTTAAATCAATAAATCAATCTCCAGAATAAGGATATTGTGGCATTAAAAATATAATGACATCTGATTTTGCGAAGTACATATCAAAACTGTAGAAATAAAGGATAATTCACTTAACTGTCCAGTGCCTCATAAAATAGATAGTAGAGAAGCTGCATGAAAGACCAGGAGAAGGTCATCTGACACAGAAAAGGGTAGGATACTGAATCTTCTGAGCGAGATTTGATAGGGAGCAGTTCCCAGATTCTTCCATGCTCTTTCCTCGCTCCTTGAGACTCTTCTGGAATTCTGATAAAAAGGAAAGTGTTTTGACACTACACATCTAACTTGGGTGCTTTAAGATGTTTCTCTACATAGGAGGTGCAATTTTACCTGGTCTTCCACTGACTAAAATATTTTTTAATAGTTTGAAGACTTTGTGCTTGTTGCTTTTCTGGAGTTAAGGTGGAAGTTAATTCCTGTTACTCTGTTTTGACTACCTATATTTTAATTGCCCAGCTGTTTAAGTCTATAAATTGACATATACTGAGAGGCAGCTGAAACGATGTTTTTGTTTTTTCTCAGAATGGTTATACCTGAAGTTAAATACACAGAAACTAGGAGTTTCCCCTGACCTAGCTTTAGGATAGATACCTTTGGTTCTCTAAATATGCTAACTGGGTTATTGTCAATGTCTCCTTTCCAGTGGTTCATTGTTTATTTTCCTTTTTATGTTCAAAACAGTTACTGTTGTCTTAGAGGACGTTTAAATAATACACCCTTGCATGAGTTAGCTGTAGAGTAGAAACATACATCAAAGCTAGTTCAAAAGATAAATGAGGATTATGGTGAAAATTATAACAAAATATTTTGAGCAAGGATATGTATGTTGACTTGAAATGCTTCTGAAATAGAATAAAGCACTGAATGGCCGTAAAACCCTGTCTCTGGCCTGAATATGTTCAGAAATTCCATTAACTAAGGAAATTCTAAATAAAAAGATGAAGCTTACAAATTGGAAGGAAACTTTTAAAGATGGTTTGTGGGTTCATTGTAGTTCAATCATGAACCAATTAATGTAGAGTAAGGTACAAGCTGTTTCGATAAAGTGTCTAGCATTATATACACCCTCAGGGCACAATAGTGTTGACAGGCTGCTTTGTTCACCATACAACTTGCTTTTTCTCTGCCTTTATAATCTATGATTAAAATATTTGCAGCATTAGCTTGTTTTTAACCAAATCAGTTTACAAACAGCTAGCAGTACAATTCAATGGCTCCTTCCACCTGAGAGCAGAAATACAAACAATGTATTTCTGTTCTTAAAATCAGTGCTTTGGAGTTAAAAAACCCCTATTTCTCAGTGGAGTTCATGAGGGAATAATTTAATTAGAAACAACAAGGACTTGTTTGGGTTAGAGTTTTGGGCTTAGTCTTGAATTAGACTTTCAAATGTCCATCCTATCATATTTGTCTTTGGAAGAAAAAGAATTGAAATAATCTCTCCTCTAAAACCTATTAATTTTTGCTATTACGTGTTTTCAAAACTGATTTTAACACAAGACTGTTTTTCATTTTCCTCTGAAAATATAATTATTTTATTACACATTATTGTGTGAAACAAGCAAAACTGAAGATCTTCTGTAATTCTTGTAAGAAACTAGGGGTGGGGAGGGAGAGTAAAGGTTTTGTTTCATTCTAATTACCAAATTATAGTCTTTCCACAGTGAATGTTGTTTTTACTAGACAGGAAAGTTGTTTCATTTGCAGGAACTTAAAATTTCTCAGGGAAAGTAGATTTTTAGTAACAGCTCTGACAGAGTTAGCAAATGAAGAAAATCATGAAAAGTTATGAAAAGTCAATTTTATGTTGAAACTTCTAAGGTCACTAGAAACTCTTTTCCCCAGTGGCTAAAAAAAAAAGATTTCCACTGATGGTGGTTTTATCTGCAAATGTGAGCAAGAGGCAGTAGAAAGAACACTGCACTTTTCCTCTTCCAGCTCTGTTTCCCTCATCAAAGTCAGTCATATAATTCTTTACCTGGAGAATAAGACAGCTCAGATCTTGAAAATACCAAAATGTTTCTTGTACCAAGATATGTCCACTGATGAGCTGCCTGTCTTGTGCCTGGTATTTTTGTGTTCCTTGGTCTGTCAATAGAAGCGATGTGTACTGATGAGCTGAAAAAGAAAGATATAAGAGGACTCATACATTCAATTAACATTTGAAGATAGGAGATAGTTTATGGATTAGGATTGTAACTGCATATGAGAAAGGTAGTGATGATGAGTTCAACACTGAAGTGTGAATTTTCACTTTCTGCTTAGTGTGTTGAAATAGTATATAACATTGTAGGATTTATTGTGAAGAAATTTGAAATTTTTAGTGAATATAACATGCTGTTCTTAGACTACTAATGAGTTTTACGTGTCTATGTAAAGCACCAGATTTCATGTGACATAATGAATCCTTTTATCATTCATAGTTTGTGACAACCAGTAAATCCATGCATGGTTCAGAATTACACTGTTTGAAAAAAAATCAGAGCAACCCTTTGAGACTCTGAAGGAGCCAATAGGAACCGTATTTATTAAAACAATCTGTTTAGAAAGACACTGCAGACAGCTAATTTAACAAGTGACAGTTTGAGTGTATGGGGTCAAAGATTAATAAGTGAGATTGTTACAGGGTGGGAAAAAGTTTATTTTAATTAAAACCTTATGTTTCTAAAGGATGTGGAATGTATGGAGAGTTTGAGTACCCACAGTGCTTCATGTCTATGGAATTCTTGGTACGGGCTGCAGCTTACAGTGCATACAATGAAGTTTTAAATATTATCAGTTTTTTGATAATAGTACAAAAGCATAATTATTCTTTTCAAAAATTACATGGCAAAAGGAGAGCAGAAAATGCTAAGTTGAGGAGGAGTGGACTACTTTCTGATTAAGGCAGATTTATTCATTATTGCTTTACAGACCTTCAGACCTGATAAACTGGAGGTTTTGGACATTCAAATTATATGATTTAAATAATTTAGTTAGGCCTCTGATTTCTTTACCTGCTCACTATGGATGAGCAAGTTGAAATGCTTTATCTAAGATCAAGAAGGAAGCAGCTCAGGGTAACATTTAATTACTGCTCTCCAAGAGCACTACTGATAGTTGTGACACAGTATTTCCACGTGTGTTTCAAAGGAAGAAGAGCAGAATTCTCTAATTTTGCACAGATCAAATTTGATACCTGATAATAAACTTTAATCAAACAAGTGCATACTTAATAGTCAGATGATTTCTGGGTAGTTTTAGAAGTAATTTGTGTGTGTTCTGAAGCAGAGTTTGACTGATGGGAAGTTTACATTGATAGTAGTTTAGGATGAAATGCAAATAACAAATACTGTAATGACCTCCAGACCAGTTCCTGTAACTCTAAGGAGTTGGTATTTAAGAAATACAAGCATGTCGAAGACTAAACAAGCAAATTTATAGCACCTAATGACCATTTATCCAGGAATGCATTAGTGTGGTTTTTATTACAACATCTTGAGTGCATAGTATGCCAGAGTAAATACAATTGTTTTCTCAAGATAATTGGATTATTTCTTCATCAGTTTCAGTATCTCTCCAGATTTTTTTCCTCAATCAGAGGGCATGTGAACAAGAGTGAGATTTCTCCTCCTCTACTAACTTTTTAATTCTCCTCTTCCTTATATCTTCTATAAGAAATGTAAAGGGCTTTGCCAAATGCATGTCGTTGTCCTTCTGAGGTATTTTTTCCCTTTACTTACTTTTTTATTTTGTACAAGAATAAATGCTTTATTTTCCTCATGACTAAACTTGTGGCAAATATTGTCCAATCACTTTAGCCAATTTCTGGATAATCTTAACTCCAGAACAGTAGTAAGAAACGAATACATCAAATACAGCCCGTCCTTTCTTGGTCAAAGAAAATTTCGAAGACAAATGGAAAAAAAAAAAAACACCAAACAACCCACAAAGAAACTCTCTTTTTAAAACAAGTCTTGAAATGTTTTAAGCTTGATTCGGAGAGATTGCTACAGGTGAGGAACACTATTCAGTATTCGGTAGAGCATAATCCCTTGAAGACTGTGACCTTCCTAATCTCCTCAGTTAATAGAGGTGCAGTTCAGCTTGAGCATCACAAACAATTGAAAGAAAGTGTAATTATACACACTTCAGCTCTTCTACAAGCTCTTCCCAAGAGAGGACCACAGCCAGGCTAGCGATTTCTTTCAGAGGAAAAGCTGAACACAAATGTCACCAGACGGAACACAATGGAAATCAGCCTTGCTTTGTTATTGTTTGTTGGCTTATAGAATAGTAGCACATTTAAATTGCTCTTACTTTGGGTGCTCTGTTTGGAATTCAGGCTGGAGTTGAGGTTCTCTATTTGCGTGTATGCCTATACGCATGGGTTGTGTCTACTCTATGAGCTGTCTTCTCTTAAAAGAAGAGCTATCTAATGGTGAATGCAGTTTGACCACTGAACTTCTTACTTTCCTGGTATGCATTTGTTAAGCAATCATTTCTAAAAAGAAATGAATTAAAAAAAAGATATTTCTGATGAAGCCTTGATGCTTAATTAGGTAAATATGAAAAAAAGCACCTGAGAAATGTCAGTTTCTGGAAATAAAATTGACCACAACTTGTATTTCTCTCAGTTAAATCCACTATAAGAGCTCTTAAGGCTCCTCTTTTGTGGTGTATTTACCTCTAAATTATTCTCAATCTCTGTGTTAAAGGAGATTTATGCATCGGCTTGTGAGAATGGGTGCTCTTCAGTGTTTATATCTGCATAGCACACATCCAAAAAGTAACTTTGGAGTTGTGTTCTGTTGACAGCGAAGGCTTGGCTGACCACCGCACAGTGCTAATGCACCCCATACGTGCATATCTTCTTAAGAGCAGCCACAGTAACAAGACTGAGCGAATATACCTGATAGAATCTCACCATTTTGTAGGAGTCAAATTATCGTTTGTTATTAGGATGCAAATGAACAAGTCTAGCTTCTAGTTCTTTGTCCCTAATTCTCAAATACGGAAAGAAATAAAAACTGGATGGGTTAGTTACACATCTGATACACGCAGCTGAGCGTTTGATGGAGGCTTTTTTGTCAAACTTCTAAGACTATTAACACTACAGCTGTTACCTAAGGAGTTACCCATTCTCTGTGCTGCTAACATTGTCTCTTCCCCAGAGAAATGTCTGTAGTTAACCCTGTGTACTATTCCCACTGTCCACTCAATAGTCTCTAGTCCAGTCTCAGAAAAATGGTTTTTTATATAGGCTTCTTTGCTTAACTATCTTCTGTCTCCTGACAGAATAGTCTCTTCTGCTGGTGGTAAATCTGTTTTCGTCTATGCCGGTTTCATGTATTTGTCAGTCTTAAAGTCGTTTTAGTGGCAGGATGTTTTCCCATGTGTAGCAGGAGTAGGAATAACATATAGGCTATGGATGGAGCTAGAATGCAAACACTAAGCATCAGCTGTATCCTTACAATTCTTTTTATTCTGTTGTGGAGGGTTTTTTTCTTGAAGTAGCAATTTCATGCACAATTCTCTTCCTTCAAAAATAAGTGTAGAATGATGAAAAATTTCCCATTGTTTGTCACGAATTTGCAAATACTTTTGTGAGTTGTTTCCATATGCTATGAAGTAGGCTGGCACTCCCGACTTTTTGTTTGTTTTTCTGAGGAATTCTAACAAGTGCTTTAAACTTGGACCCTGAGCTACACTGTTACTCTTAAAGCAAGTGTGAATTAGCTATTCTGTGAATAGGAACAGTCTTCTTCTTCCTGCTCCTCACTCTTTAGCCTCCAGGATTTTGTGTGCCTGCTGGGCTGGGGCTTTGATGTCCTAGTGCTGGTGTACCTGCTTGGGTAGGGACCCAGAAGGCTGCTTGAGGCCTTGCTTGGGAAGAACAACAGATGTGATTATTTTATGGACTGATTTTTCTGCTGGTTCTCAAATTTTAGCACATGAAATAAAGAAAGGACTTCTTGACTGAGTGAAGGAACAACTCCTAATGAATAATGTTCTGCACTCCCAGGTTTGCTTGTTGCAAGCAGAGAGGGAAATGAAGAGAAACACTCAGATAAGGCTCTGAATTGTGAGTCCTGCTGGGAACAATTAGGGCAGTTGGTGGCTTATTCTGGTTTACTCAGCTGGTTGTTTTCCCCAAAAGACCATGTGGGAGGAACAGGTAACAAGACTGCCTGGTGCTCTAGCTACTTTCCTGACAAGGCCCTCACTTTGTGGTGAAGGGATCCTGAGCAGAGATGAGATCTGCTCTTTATAGCTTGGAGTACTATGTATTTATCTCTGGCTGATACAGGAAAGCTGAAGCTCAGTAGCTTGCGGGGGGCCACAAAGTCAGTGTCTGAAAAGACTGCACTGTTTGTTAGGTCATCTCGGGGGAAAGCTGCACAGCTTGGTGGTAAACAGCTTACCTCTTGATTAGAGTGGGGGCAGCATCTGTAATACTCTAGTAAGTATATTATAAAGTTGTTGCTTGAGTATTTTTTTCTGTGGGGTCTTTTTAGTGCAAAATGTTCCTTCTAGGTAACCTAATTTGTGCCTTGAACTTGTATTTTGTTGCTAATGTTATAACAGACAACTGCATATCATTATTCCTGTATTTAATTATTGATCCTTTCAACTTTCCAAGACTTAATTAGAATTTGCTGTATTGAACGAAACAAAAAAAAATTAGATTTGTTAAATTAGTAAATAACAGAGAATTAGTGGTAGTTTAGCGATTTAATTAACACAGCTTTATCCCAGCACACAAGTTAATGAAAGGCAAGCACTGGGCCATCTGGTACAGTTTCAGGAAATGTGGAAACACAACTGCCTCTACTTTGTACCTTCCTCTCATTTGTTATTTGCATTTTGATGAGTCCACTGGTTCTCCTCTTTCAGATGACTATTTGCTTTCACTGTGCAGTCTCTAAACCACTGTAGGAACCTTTAGGATAAAATGCTTTTTAAAATTATTTGGTGATTTTAGACCCTCTTCTGTTTCACAAAACTGTTCAATATTCTAGAAGTTCAACAGCCCAATAAATATGCTCTATCCAGAAGGCCTGTAGCCATCACCCCCACATTATCTAATTAAAAGCTTCACATCTTTTCTCAGTGGTGGTCAAGCTTAATTTGCTCAGTCCACTTATTGTTGCAGGGTGCCAGGGGACTGGGAACTGTAGAATCCTTTTTCTAAACCCAGTACAGTTGTCTTGAAAACAAAAACATCCAGTTTCCCAATGAGTGACAATGCAAGGGAAATCTTTCCACGAGCTTGCATCACTCTGCATTTTGTATTCTTCTAGTTACAAAGTTATTTTTTTTTAAAAGTGGCTTTAGTACAATTTTTTTAATAGAGTAATAAAAAATTGCAGTTTTAAGGTAATTTTAAAATAGGGTAAATATTTTGCTGATGAAATGCATGTCTAGAGATTTGAGGCTTCTCAATTATGGATGTTTGAAATTTTCACTTCAGTTCAGAATGTCACTAAAAATGTACTTGCACTGTCTACCAAGAATTAACCAGTGACATTTGAAGTGATATAAAAAAAAGAAAAAAAGCCCAAACAAACATGCCTAAATAACTTGAAAACAAACAGAATTGAAGCCAAGTGGTTCTGTTCCTGCATTTTACTGAAAAGATGGAAAGCAAACATTCCCCTGAGTGATTCACTTTTCCCAGCAGGTAATCCTTAAGGTCCATGAAAGTTGTGCTATCTGCTTTATCAGCTGACAAAGGTAGTTCTTTGTTATCATTTTAACAGCATCAGGATATGAATAGAACTGAAGGGTAGTAAAAGAACTGAAAAATACTGATTTTTATGCTTTATAATGATTTAGGATTTGGCCTCTTAAATCTTATTTCTGTCAATATACTTCTATACTTGTGAATATTCAAATACCCATACATTTTCCTGAAGACCTGAGCAGAGGAAGAATTAGGATGGATGTACTAAAGTAACTAACTTCAATGATTGTGTAAAATCTTACGTTTTCAGAACGACTTTATTTGGAGTAGTCACTTAAAATCCCTTGCCTACTCCTGCTGGCCATGCTAGTGCTGATACAAGGCAGGATGTCCTTGGCCTTCTTGGCCACCTGAGCACACTGCTGGCTCATATTCAGCTGGCTGTAGACAGCTCCACCAGGTCCCTTTCCTCTGGGCAGCCTTCCAGCCACTCTTCCCAAGCCTGTAGCCTTGACTGGGATTGTTGCGACCCAAATGCAGGACCCAGCACTTGGTCTTGTTGAACCTCATAGAGTTGGCATCGTCCATTGATCCAGCCTGTTCAGATCCCTCTGTGGAGCATCCAGTCCTTCAAGCAGATCAATACACTCGCCTGTATTTGGTGTCAGCTGTAAACTTACTGAGGTTGCACTCAATCCTCTCATCCAGATCATTGGTAAAGATATTAAATATCGGGGCAGAGGAGGGTGGTCTCTGTCTTCTCACAATTTTTAGCACAGTTTTGGAAAACATTCATGGAAATCAGGGAGGAACCTCAAGAATGGGACTGGCCACAGTGTAAAGAAAATTTAACATCTCTTAGAGGGAGCTTGTCAGATCCAACTAGATTTTTAGCTTGTGTTCAAGAACATGTTATTCCCCAACTTTATCTTCATCAGTGTTTTTGTCTTTATAAAATTCAGATTGAGAAATGGCTTTATTAAAGCCTAAATATAGCTTTAAAGATTTTGCCTACTTGATGGAAGGGATACAGAAGTTATTTGCTTTTTGAGTCAGTGTTAATTGTATTTTTCCTTGAAAATCTTTGCCATCAACTTGGTCCTGCAATTAAATATTGCACCTGAAAAATGTTTTTCTACCCCAGAATTCATTAACTAAAAAAGTGGTTTTTTTAAAAAAAAAGTTGCTAATAATGTCCATATTCTTCTCCATAGGCTGTATCTGTCTTCTATGTTGCATAAGATTATTTTAAACATCAGGATAGATGTAATCTGTGGAAACAGTTTTTTTTTGTCCAGAAAAACTAAGGGTTGTTGGATATCTGCTACTATTCATTTTTTTTTTCTCTTGATTTCATCGTTTCTAAGTCTTAGTGCCATTTGGAGAAAGTAGTGTTAGCCTAAGGCAAGTGCATTGGCTGTGACCGCATTAACCAAGTAGCGTGGCCCACTGGGAGCAGTAGATCTTCGTAGCAGGACAATTGGTAGTGAGGATCTAGCTTAACTAAATGGTTCAGTCATTAGGTCTTACCTGCTCCTATAGACTGAATATCTATTGGTGTTGGGGCTCATCAGATGTCCCCCTGGACTGAATGTTTGAGTAGTTAAACTTAATAGGAATCCACTCTGTATGTCCTATGGCCATTTGCAGGGTGAACTGCAGCACAGTAAGAGGAGGCAGCCGGAAGATTTGCTTCTAACCTGGACTGAAATGTAAACAGGCTCAAAGTAAGAGAACTGTTCCTTGAGACCGTCTTGTGCATCCAACCACTAATGACCATTCAGGCAGAGAATTTGAAGCAGCATCTCCAGAGCATGTTGTGTCAGTACTGAGTCCTCAGCACCTGGTGGTGTTCTCTGCAGTTCTGCTCCTACTGTGCTGCACCGTCTGCCTTTGTAGACACAGCCACTGTCATCTGAATGGGAAAATAAGATTTCACTTGTCTCGATAGGGATAATGAGTCACTCTACATAATTTTACATAAATACATAGTCCAGTGCAGGAAAGACTCATTCTGCTGTTATAGCAGAACGTGTGGGTCTTGCTGTGAGATATTAAGGACTCTACTTCTTCTCTCACTGAAGACAAAGTAATACTCTGCAGAACTATAAAATGTGCACAGTCTTTTACCCATGAATGCGGAGTTATTTGGGATCAATGCTTTCAGTACTTCCCAGAAGCCACATAATTTTCCTTGATAATCACTGTTTAACTGCCATGCTTCCCT